>NC_136880.1:18536758-18754258 GCF_949152265.1 Phoxinus phoxinus | reverse complement strand
ACTCACTCACTCTCTCACTGAACACTCACTCACTCACTCACTCACTCACTGACTCACTCACTCACTCACTGAACACTCACTCACTCACTCACTGAACACTCACTCACTCACTCACTCACTGAACACTCACTCACTCACTCACTCACTCACTGACTCACTCACTCACTCACTGAACACTCACTCACTCACTCACTCACTCACTGACTCACTCACTCACTCACTGAACACTCACTCACTCACTCACTCACTCACTCACTCACTCACTCACTGAACACTCACTCACTGAACACTCACTCACTCACTGAACACTCACTCACTCACTGAACACTCACTCACTCACTGAACACTCACTCACTCACTCACTCACTCACTGAACACTCACTCACTCACTGAACACTCACTCACTCACTCACTCACTCACTCACTCACTCACTGAACACTCACTCACTCACTGAACACTCACTCACTGAACTCTCTCTCTCTCACACACACACACACACACACACACACACACACACACACACACACACACACACACACACACACACACACACACACACACACACACACACACACACACACACACACACACACTCACTGAACACTCACTCACTGAACACTCACTCATTGAACTCTCTCTCTCTCTCTCTCTCTCTCACACACACACACACACACACACTCACTCACTCATAAATATATTTATTTATTGATCCATATTGTACCACATTTAAATGCATTTAATAGGTTTCCCCTCACAAGAAAAACTTGATGTTTTATGTTGTTGAAGTTTAACCATATTTTATCATTTCTGTAAAATTGTGTAATTGAATAAATTCCGTAAAACTATCCAAACACACAGATACTCCATAGTGCATGAACTCGAAATTTAAAAACGAACAAAAGCCTCATTATGAGAAAGCGCCTGCCATGAGTGAAGTGAATCAAATCATTCCTCATATCGGACATAGACAAAAATATATAAATAAATAACATGTATCAGATAGAAGCAACACAAAAAAAAGCTGGGAAAAGATTGTTTAGCCTTACCCTATGGTACTATAGGTCAAAACAACAGGAAAAGAAATGATGCAATACTGAGAAACAAGCACGTTCAGTGAGCACTTTGTGTGAATGCATCCCGTCTGAGCATCACTGCAGTAGATTGGAGTTACGAGGCTTTCAACAGTGGATAATTAGAGGTGTATTACACTGCACAGACCTCACAACGCAAGGCAGGAAATCAATTATCATCAGACCCAGGTGAAATATCATTTTGAGCCAGGGCTCCCGTTCTCCTGGCTCGATACTCTGACATTGGCACGGATGAACTGATCAGGAGTCTGAGCAGTGAGAGAATGCCTGGGCTCTCGGTTTATAGCTTGATGAAAATAGAATCATGATTACCTCTACAGAAGGAAAGAGCGGCTCAGTGCTGCCAAGGCTTGAGCCGTTGATGAGGACGGCTGAATAAAACACTGATTGATAAAAAATAATCTGGAAAACATACAACCATACTAGCCCATCCATCCAAAATGTCTTTATGGCTGTTATTGAAGACGCATAATGATTAATTAGCCGTTGTGTTTCGCCGGGTCTTTTAACACATATGAATTATCATAGTGGAAAAATGGTTGGAGGCTGTTTCAATTGCTCTTAATAGGGCAATTAACATTCTGATTGATATCTCGTGACATTGCAAGAGTTTTTAATGTTTCAGATGGAATTGACTTGCAACAAAGGAGGGTCAGAAGCAGGTTGGTTTTCAATTTTCGATATTATTTAAACTATGTCTGAGGCACGTCTTGTGTTTAATTAAAAAACAAACGTTTATTTAAATGGCCTTTCAGTAAAGGATTTTAAAATGGCGTCAGCGCGTGTCCACAGAGATGACCTGCAGGTTAATTACATTTAACAGGTGTAGGCCAGTGAAGGGACCAGATCATAATCAGAAACGAGCGAGACAACAAATTATTAAAAACACAGACAGATACGAAATAATGAATTATGTAAAGGTAACTATAGATAACCCCAGAAAATGCGCCCTGGATGTTTCAATAAAATAATAGCTGGGCTGTAATCATAATTTATGACAGACTTTCTACAATTTCATATTTTTTCTATAATAATATGATAAAATTAATATGATTTTCCATAATAATATAATACAATATAATGTTACACTTTATTTTAAGGTGATGTAGTTACATTGTACTTACACAAATAAGTACTGTGTAATATGAATTATCGGTAACCACATGTACTTACTATAGAGTTACGGTTAGGGTTTGGTTTAGGGTTAGTTACTTGTGATTATGCACAATTTAGTGTTACAGTTGTTACATAATTTATTAATCTTTGTTAATGTTAGTAAATAAAAATACAATTGTTCATTGATAATATTAACAGATGTAACTTTTGGTTTTAATAATGTATTAGTGAATGTTGAAATTATCTAAGACTAACAAATGTTTTAGGAGTATTTTTCATAACTGGAACCTTATTGTAAGTGTTACCTATTTTGTATAGTAATATAATTTTACTTAGTCATTGCATTAATTGTATATTATTATTATTATCATAAGTTTATAATGTGATTTATATGTGGTTTATAAAATATGTAGCTCAAAATTATGATATTTTATCACCTGCAAGTATTTTAACAGGCAGAATTGGAAGACGAGAGAGAGAGATTGTGGGAAATGAGGGAGTGTGAGAAGCCATTAATGAGAGACAGGGAGCGGAGAAATACTATTACGAAGAGCAAGGGAAAGGGAAGCTAGAGAAAGAGTCAATTTTCACAGCTTCTCAAAACTAGGGCAGTGAGATTCACAGCGGGGGTTTGTGAAGACACCTGATTGGCTGAGGTAAAGCAACCATGTTTAATAAGCAGAGCTCAAGCACCTCCTACCAAAAGTGTTGAAACCATATTCAATGAGCATGACACATGAGTATGAGCCCTGCCACTAACATCAATTCCCAAGAGTCCAGACAATTTATCAAGAAAACCTTGGGCGAGGATGTCAAGGACATATTTTTGCCGGATCTGCTTCTCCTTAAGAATACTTATTTGATACCACAGCCTATAGCATTCATTCGTTGTTTAAGCTATACACTGGCACGAAGAGTTTCTGGACATCTAAGCCACACTTAAATAATAAATGCATTAGATAAATAAAATTGCATCTACAAACAAATAATATTACATTATTTCTTAGAACTATCTTGACTTTTTTAATCGTTTTTGCATTTGAAGCCATTGCCTCCTCAAGTTCACACATGAGTAACACAGGTGTAGTTAACATCACATTAACTAACATGATCCACTAAGAGTTTTTTCATTCATTTTGAACAGCATCTACAGTGACTGTGTCTCAATCAGCTCCCTAGTGCAGAAGTCAGGGCACTGGTCAGGGAGACGGCCATTTTAAGGGCCTCAAACGTGAAATCCTGCCAGTGCACTGAAAACATTTCTCACAAAAAAGTCCCACAATGCACCCTGAAAACCAAAAGTGTGCTTTTTCTTTTAAATAAATGTCACTTGGTTTGATATACTGCTAAATAATGCAATGACTTTCATTTATTTTAAACGTAAATACAATATAAACAGCTAATTGACGTCTGACCAACTCAAAAAACTAGGGCAGCATGATTATGACAAAAATCACAATTGTTAGTACTTCCATTGATATTGTATTAACAATTAGCCTATTTAAATCAATAGAATTTATGATCAAAAATCTTTTGTTTTTATGTAGCTAGCTACACATTCAATCAAGACAATTCACATTAACACTTTTAGCAGCTTGACAAGCAAAACTGTGAATGCTGAATAAATTATGCAGAATGCGAGTGCACTAGAGTACTAAAATGGTCTCATCCCATAATAATTACTGAAGCTGTTGTTCACACAAATTCACACGACGGCTAAAGCTCTGCAGTTCAGAGAGAGTTCACTGCCTGAACCCTCACAAACACTCCTACAATAAATGCTGTCCACACTGCAGAATTAACTCTTATTTACACTGTCTGCGCCTTAAATAATGAGAAATTTGCAGTTCCCTTTCGAGGGAACTCGCGATGCGTCGATGACGCTTTGGGAACGCTTGCGTGATTACGTCTGAGCACGTATGTCAACTAGTCCAATGGAAAGAATGAGCGTCACGGGCGGGTGACGTCATGACCAGGAAGAGATATAAGCACATCCGGTGCGTTACTCGCGTTAGCTTTCGTGTCTCAGCAAAGCGCTCTATGTCAAAACTGTCTGTATTATTTACTGTTGTCTGTCACTTTATATATATATCATGGCGAAACAGCTATTCAAGTCTTGTGCTTCTCCCTGCCCTCGTTTTCTTACGGGTGGGGATACTCATGAGCTTTGTGTAGTTTGTTTGGGAGTGGAGCATGCTATGTCAGCCTTCGAGGGGGCTGACTGTTTGCATTGTGAGCGTCTCCCGCTCCGCATGCTCCGCTCTCGCTTGTCCACATTTGAGGATGATGGACAAGCTCGCGAACCTCAGGGCGCTGGACCCGCTGCTGCCGAGGCAGCACGGAGAAAGCACACCTGGGGTTCGCAAATGGATCTCTCGGCGGGGTTGGAGACGGGCTCTGCCTTATCTCCGCCTTTACCCGGGGGATCCATCGCTCGCTTGCCGGTGTCGGAAGCCCGCCCAGCGGCTTCTTCCGCCCGGGAAGCGAGCCCAATGCTTCAGTGCTCTAGTTCTGAGGAGGTAGAAGTACTGAGCATTGAACAAAGTGACACATTAAGCACACGTAGGGGGGAGGATTCGCCATCTATTTCCCCCGCATATGAGGAGTTAGTGGATGTTATATCTCGTGCTGTAGATAAATTGAATATTGACTGGCCAGCAGAGAAAAAAGATACTCGTCCTAAGAGCAAGTTAGACGAGCGATTTTTATCTTCAGATATATCATCTCCATCACGGGCCCTTCCATTTTTTCCTGATCTTCATAGTGAGCTAAGTAGATCATGGGATAAACCATATTCATCTCGTCTTTTTAGTCCCCATGTTAAAACATACTCTGAGATTAAGGGACTGAAGGAACATGGTTATGGGTCGATGCCCCCAGCGGAACAGACGCTTGCGAGCTATCTGTCTCCTGGATCAGCATCGTCCCTGAAGGCTCCCGTGTTGCCCAATAAGCCGTTAAAAACGACATCGAACTTAGTGGGCAAGGCATATACGGCAGCAGGTCAAGCTGGAGCCTGTCTGCACACGATGGCAGTGCTCCAAGCCTACCAGGCAGATCTGTTGGGGGATATTGATAAGAGTGAGGGGGTTAGTGCTGACGATATTCGAGAACTTCGTCGGGCTACAGATCTTTCTCTCAGGGCTACGAAGGAGACCGCTCGTGCTATTGGGCGGTCTATGGCAGCCCTCGTAGCTACTGAGAGACATCTTTGGTTGAATTTAGCCGATTTAAAAGATAAAGATCGTGCATTTCTGTTAGATGCCCCAATGTCTCCCTCTGGTCTTTTCGGTGACTCGGTGAACGCTGTGGTTGATAGGTTTCAAGAAACGAAGAAACAGTCAGAGGCTTTTAAAAAATTCCTCCCTCGCCGAGTCCATCCCCCTGGGGATGCTGGGCGTGAGCATCCCCAGCCAAGCTCCTCGCACCGTGTGCAACAAAAAGTGAGTGTTGCGTCTCGTGCTCCTCCTAATAAATCTTGGGGGCCGAGCCAACACTCTCAGCCGAAGTCGTCTAAGTCTAAGCCGGATCTGAGGACCGTTCTTATGGCGAAGAAGGCTTCGGCTCAAAAGAGGTCCTGACGCCACGGGCGTCAGACCGTTGAGGACAGCCCCACCCGGGGTGGAGCGGTGTTCACCTCATTATACGGTGCCCGTTCCACCTCGGGGTCCACAGGGGACCGTTCTGCCAACCCCGCCACCCTTGGTGCCTCGGGGCGCAGCGGTCTCCAGCGAGCTCTTGACTCAGTGTCAACTCGACATTGCGTCGGACTCGCTCCCTCTGAGGGGGGTTCAAAAACAGTCAGTTCGGTTGTTTCCTGCCAGTATGCTTCAGGTCACCGAAGTGGCTGTTCCAGTAATACCAGAGGCCAGTCTCGAGAGACTGGTACCCTTAGTAGATTTTCTGACAGAGTGGAAGAATCTGCCGAATATATCTCCTTGGGTCCTGCAGATAATAGAGAAAGGTTACAGAATCCAGTTTTGTTCTCCTCCACCTCGTTACAACGGGGTGTTACTCACGCTAGTACATCCCGAGCAGGCTCTGGTAATGGAGCAAGAAGTAGAGTCTCTGTTAGCGAAGGGAGCTATAGAGCAGGTGTACTCGCCCGACATAGAATCGGGGTTTTACAGCCGCTACTTTATCGTTCCAAAAAAGGATGGGGGGTTGCGTCCCATTTTAGATCTTCGTTTGTTGAATCGTGCAGTCATGAAACTCAAATTCAAGATGCTCACTCTCAAGCAGATCGTGACGCAAATCAGATCCGAGGACTGGTTCGTCACGATAGATTTAAAGGACGCTTACTCCCATGTCTCCATCCTCCCTCAACACAGGAAGTTCCTGAGGTTTTCTTTCAGGGGCAAAGAATACCAATATCGGGTGCTTCCATTCGGTCTAGCTCTATCACCCCGCACGTTCACGAAATGCGTAGATGCAGCTCTGGCCCCGCTCAGGTTGCAGGGCATACGCATTCTGAATTATATCGACGACTGGTTGATTCTGGCGGAATCGGAACAGTTAGCGGTTCGGCATCGAGATGTCGTTCTCGCTCACATGAAAAAATTGGGGTTGAGACTCAATACCAAGAAAAGTGTGCTGTCTCCATTACAGAGAACCACTTTCCTTGGTGTGGTATGGGATTCAGTCACGATGCGGGCCACACTATCGCCCGTTCGTGTAGCTGCTATCCTCGTAGCCACGAAAGGGTTGAAGCTAGGCCAGTCACGCACTGTGAAACAGTTCGAGAGACTGTTGGGTCTCTTGGCAGCGGCGTCCAATGTGATACCCTTTGGCCTGCTGTACATGAGACCCTTGCAGTGGTGGCTCAGAACCAGGGGGTTCTCCCCGAGGGGAAACCCACTTCGGATGATCAAGATCACACGGCGGTGCCTCCGTGCCTTGGTCATATGGAGGAAACACTGGTTCCTATCCCAGGGTCCGGTGCTGGGAGCTCTTTGCCATCGAGTTGCGATCTCGACAGATGCTTCCCTCACCGGCTGGGGAGCGGTAATGGAAGGCCGCTCAGCTCAGGGTCTGTGGAGGAGTCATCATCTCTCTTGGCACATAAATTGCCTGGAGATGATGGCTGTCTTCAATGCGTTGAAATATTTCCTTCCAGACCTGAGGGGCCATCATGTGCTCGTCCGTACAGACAATACATCGGTGGTCTCTTATGTAAATCGTCAGGGGGGTCTGCGTTCGCGTCCACTCTGCAAACTGGCGCACCAGATTCTCCTGTGGTCCCTGGGGAAGATACTCTCTCTGAGGGCAGTGTATATCCCTGGGTGCCAGAATATCGGAGCAGACATCCTGTCGAGGCAGGTGCTGAGGCCAGGGGATTGGAGACTCCACCCCGAGGCGGTGGAGCAGATATGGGAATTTTTCGGCCAAGCGGAAGTGGATCTGTTTGCGTCTCAGTACACGACGCACTGTCCACTATGGTTCTCCCTCACTCATCCAGCCCCTCTGGGGCTGGACGCTATGGTACAGGCGTGGCCGAGGCTACGTCTGTACGCCTTTCCCCCTGTTGTTCTGCTCCCAGGAGTTCTGGAGAGAGTCCGCCAGGACGGAATAAGTCTACTTCTGGTAGCACCACGCTGGCCGAGTCGGATTTGGTTTGCGGACCTTATTCGTCTCCTCGACGGCCCTCCCTTGGAGATTCCTATCAGGAGGGACCTTCTGTCTCAGGCAGGGGGCACAATATATCACCCCCGACCAGAGATTTGGAATTTATGGGTTTGGCCTCTGAGGGGGCCCAACTTATAGAGAGTGGTCTTTCAACTGAGGTTGTGGAGACCATTCTTAGCTCCAGAGCTCCAGCCACGAGGAAATTGTATGCACTTAAGTGGAAAGTTTTCACTTCTTGGTGTCACCAGCATCAGCGGGATCCAGTCAACTGTTCAGTTAACACAGTACTTGAATTTCTCCAGGATCGCTTTTCATCAGGTTTATGTCCATCTACCTTAAAGGTCTACGTGGCGGCCATTGCGGCTTTCCACGCCCCGGTGGGTAATACATCTTTGGGTCGAGACCCCCTGATTATTCGTTTCCTTCGTGGCACCTTGAGGCTGAGGCCTGCAACACGTACTAGGGTGCCGGCTTGGGATTTGGCAATAGTTTTGGAAGGCCTTTCAGGGGCTCCCTTCGAACCCCTTGAGTCGGTTTCAGAGAAATTTCTGACATTCAAGACCATCTTTCTTCTGGCTATTTCGTCCCTAAAAAGAGTCGGAGACCTTCAGGCCCTTTCGGTTTCTCCCACCTGTCTCGAGTTTGCTCCTGGGATGGTCAAGGCATTCCTTTACCCTAAACAGGGATATGTACCTAAGGTGCCAACCAATATTCCGAGGCCTATTGTACTGCAGGCGTTCTATCCTCCTCCGTTTGCCTCTTCGGACCAGGAAAAACTGAATCTCTTGTGCCCAGTGCGAGCACTGGACACTTATGTCCACAGGGCTGCCCCGTGGAGAAGATCAGATCAGTTATTTGTCTGCTTTGGATCACCTAAGAAGGGTCTTCCAGCTTCTAAACAGACAATTAGCAAGTGGATAGTCGAGGCTATTTCTCTTGCTTATGAGTCCTCTGGCCAGCCATGTCCTCTGGTGGTCAGAGCTCATTCGACTAGGAGTATGGCGGCCTCTAAAGCCTTATTATCGGGGGTTTCCCTTCAGGAGGTTTGTGATGCGGCAGGCTGGTCCTCACCGCTCACATTTGTGAGGTTTTATAGCCTGGAACTGGACGCTGCCCCAGGGTCCCAGGTGCTTTTATCTTAGTTTGCCGACAGTTTTGTCTGCTGGCATTTTGTAAGTACGGCGTATTGGGTATTCTCGTTCCCAAAGCGTCATCGACGCATCGCGAGTTCCCTCGAAAGGGAACGTCTCAGGTTACTATTGTAACCCTAGTTCCCTGAGAAGGGAACGAGACGATGCGTCGCCCTGCCATACTTCCTGCATCCCTGCGATCGACTTTGCTTCGACTCTTTCAAGCTAACGCGAGTAACGCACCGGATGTGCTTATATCTCTTCCTGGTCATGACGTCACCCGCCCGTGACGCTCATTCTTTCCATTGGACTAGTTGACATACGTGCTCAGACGTAATCACGCAAGCGTTCCCAAAGCGTCATCGACGCATCGTCTCGTTCCCTTCTCAGGGAACTAGGGTTACAATAGTAACCTGAGACGTTTTGTCACATCGCTTACTTGGTGTATATGCAGACAACGTTTAGCAAATTCAAAATACTCTCAAACTCCAGATGATTTTTTTCACTTTGGATATAAAGTGTGTGTGCGTTTGGGGGGGGGTTCACACTTATACTGTTTGTCGGTCAAAACAGACCGAAGACAATAAGCGTAACAGTTTTTTTAATGAAATGAATGTACTACATTATAGTTCAATAAAATTTGGAAGTAACAGGAAGTGGGCTAAACTGGGCAAATTAGCATGAGAGCGCAATTCCAAAAAAGCACCGATGGGAGTGGAAACTAAGTTCTGTGTGTGATCTACTGATGACGTGCAAATTAAAGAACAGATGCAGCCGGATCATTTCCATGATGACCAACACAATCTACCAAGTAGTGTCTGGTTTAAGACCTGCTTTTTTTGGGTGGTAAATAATGGCACAAACACCAGTAAATTGACTAGCGCAAACCGTAATAAATCACCTTGCATGATTCATTTAAATACTCCCATAAATATTGTGTCTGAAGGGAAACTCCAACAAATGCATATGCAATAACATCAGCCACAAAAATAACCCTGTCCACACCTTTTCACTGCGTGTCTTTAAGAAATCCTGACAGTGGTTTTTAACGCCAAAAGACGGTTTAAACAGTGCAAGCTGCTAGTAAATCTGACTGCAAATGGCTTAAAAACATACTAAACAGAGTTCCAAAAGGCCAAAAGTTTGATTAGTCAAAAGTGATGATTAGATTTAAAGTAAGTTTATGGTAAGGGGATGAAATTTTTTATTAGCTCAGTATAAAAACCATTGCGCCTATAGAGTGTCCCCGTAAACCATATAGGCTACAAGTGTGTGTGCGTGTGTGTTCACATAGCAAGTGCTATAAAATTCACCAAGTTTAAAAAAAAATCAAACAGAGCCAGAGGGTTAAAGTCCCCCTGTGGTAAAAATCCAGCTTTTAATGTTGTTTAGATGTCTATGTGGTGTTTTTAATATGCTTTAAGACAAGCCATATCCAAATTCATAAGTCAGCACCATTGCTGAGTATTTTCTCCTTAAAATTGCAGTGAACCAAAGACAGTCTCAAAAACGCGGTTTGAAATCGCTGGTGTTTCTGACGTCACAAACTACCTTGTAACCAATCAGGTCAACGTGTGACCATCAACGAGTGGATCTCTGAGCCAGTGTGAGTGAGTGGAGGCGGGGCTAATTTGCATATTCATAGAACCATGTATACTATATAAATGAGGCAAGGGTTGCATTGAAACGCAATGAATGCAAAGTTGCATTCAAGCTATTTTTAAGGCATGAATATTTTTTTTTCAAGGAAAAAAACATTTAAATATGTAATTTTGGTGATCAAAGATGAGTTTTAAGTGATACAATTATTTACTATAGGGGGACTTTAAACAAAACATACAGCACACACTTGTGGATCAGACTGTTTAAAACTCAAAGGACTGGTAGACTAACCTAAATGTCTCATTACATTCATGCGCACAACAGGCATGTCTCTGATTGGTTGAACCTCTGCAAAACACTTTGTAAATATAATAATTACACAACAGGCGCAGACCTAAATTAATTGCTATAATTGACTCTCAGTTGTAACTGTCTAGTACTACAATTTTCCAAACAACATGTAATTGTCCAGTTCTAGAGTTTCATTAAAAGAGAGAACATAGACTTAACGAGACAAAAGTGTGCTCGGAAAATAAATCTCTCTCTCCTGTCTGTGCCTTTCAGAGCCACGACTGAAGCAGATCCACAGCGATGGGGTGAACGTCCGTTCAAAGTATCACCTCAGCCTTGAACAAAACTCCCTGCGGAGAATCAAACACACAGTCCGAGAGAAAGAGAGCAGACTCACCTGCCGCACAGTCCGCTTCATCTTCGCCGTTTTCACAGTCTCTTTCCCCGTCACACCGCCAGGACAGCGACACGCACTTTCCTCCACAGTCAAACTTCTCTGGTGGACACGTCTGTTTGACTGCTGTGGAACAGAAGCAGATGTTTGAACAGGTTCACCTGAGACGTCAAATCACTCTGTTGATCTCACTGTGTTCCCTGGGTCTGTGCTGCTCCTCGCAGGGTGAGATGTGAGATTACAAATGTGATGAAAACACACAGGACACCTCTGAACTGAACTACTGAATGCAATTTTTTGAATGCAAGTATTTATTGAACTAGCTTTTTTTGCAGTAGTGTCACAGAATGCAGGGTTTCCATCATTGTAGCATCACAAACATCATGGTTTTAAAGGAACACTCTTTTTTTTCCCAACTCCCCTAGAGTTAAACAGTTGAGTTTTACCGTTTTCGAATCCATTCAGCCGATCTACGGGTCTGGCGGTAGCACTTTTAGCATAGCTTAGCATAGATCATTGAATCTGATTAGACCGTTAGCATCACTCTCAAAAAAATGACCAAAGAGTTTTGATATTTTTCCTATTTAAAACTTGACTCTTCTGTAGTTAAATTGTGTACTTAGACCGACAGAAAATGAAAAGTTGCGATTTTCTAGGCCAATATGACAAGGAACTATACTCTCATTCCTTGGGCCTGCTGCATGATATGGCAGCACAGTTCCTTGATTATTACGCAGGAATGAGAGTATAGTTCCTAACCATATCAGCCTACAGAATGCAGGGTTTCCATCATTGTAGCATCACAAACATCATGGTTTTAAAGCAACACTAAAGAACTCTTCGTTCACCCTACAGGTTGGAAGCGGAATTGTTCATTACCGCTGTCGTAAATAATCTAGCCTACCGCAGCCTACCGCCGTACGCACGCTCGCTGTTGATCCAGCGCCGGCTTTGGAATGAGCGATGTCCACAGACAAGGTAGAGTATATGCATGATTTTATGAAAGTATGATGTATTGCTACATCAAAAACGAAGAAAAACAAAATAATGACTAATGTAACGCTTGACGTAAAACAAGCCAAATTTGTAGTTCTCTTACGTAGAGTTCTCTCCTACTGCGTCGAATCGACGCTGCGGGAAAGATATTTCTTTGTCGAGATTGAAGCCCAAAAATTAATCCTTAATTTTGTAATATGTAAAACGCTTTTCTGTAGCATACAACCCTAGGCGGAGCAATACAGCTCGCCCATTGGCTGCTCCGCCAGAAAAGCACAGCCTATGCGAGGCCAGTGACGCTGACCAATGAGGGCGCTTCGCGCCCTTCTGCGTCATCTCCCGCCGAAACAGGCGTGGCCTAGGTCTATAAATACCAAGCATAGCTGCTTCCACTCCGATTTTCTTTACTTCACGAAGCTACACGCATCGTTGGACCGGATTCGAGCCACCACAGCCGTCTGACACAGCACCTCAGCAGGACGAGCCCTTACCTGAAGCCGCTGGTCATCGCCGCCTTCAGCCGCCGTTCCCTGCTGCGCTTCTCCGGCGTGGAATATCCTTTCAGTCTTTGTGTGTGTTTTGTGTGTGTGTTCGCCTACTGCGTCACACATTTTTTCCTCACAAAAGAGCACGAGTGTCTTTTTAAAGATGTCTCGCGTTTCCTGCGGCTCCTGCCGAGCCGCGCTCATCGACGGGGACCACCACGAACTATGTGTTTCCTGCTTGGGCGAGGAACATGCAGCTATCGCTCTCGGTGATGGCGGCTGCCATCACTGCGACATGATGCCAATCGCGACTCTGCGGACTCGCCTGGCATCTTTCGCTGAAGCTGCTCAACCGCCCCCTGTAGCGCCGCGCCGTAAGAAGCGCCGCGCTCAGCGGGTCCCGGAACCTCCCTCCACGAGGAGCTCGCCGCCGCCGCCGCCGCTAGCTCCTCTCAACGTTTCGCTCGAGTCGCTCACCGACGGACAACAGCCGCAGCACGCCGCTTTGTCCGTTATGGAGGACGACCAGCAAGCTGTATCTGAGGGGGATGACGACTGCTGTTCGCTTCTCGCTTCGGAGAGTGAGGGATGGGCGAGCTCTGTGGATCTCCCCTCCCCCGCCGTTCCGGAACGTCGAGGAGGGAAGATCAGCATCGAGACAGAGCTGATGCGTCTGCTCACACAGGCCGTGTCGAGCCTCGGCCTCGAGTGGTCGACGCCCGAACAACCTGCACTCAACCGGCTGGATGGCCGCTTCCTCGCTGGAGACCGCGCTGCGCCCCCCTCCAGACACGCACCATTTCTTCCTGAGCTTCACGAAGAGGTAGCGAAATCGTGGAAGGCGCCTTTTTCAGCCAGAGTGCGTACTTCTGCCTCGCCAGCATTCTCCGTAGTGGACGGTGCTCGAGACAGAGGCTACCACGCTCTCCCTCCGGTCGAGGAGGCCGTAGCGACTCACCTTTGCCCACCCTCTGCTGGACGGCGGGCTAAGGGAGTCCTACCATCGAAAGCTTGCCGCACATCGTCAGCTCTGAACGGCCGCGTGTATTCCGCCGCCGGACAAGCTGCATCGGCGCTGCACACCATGGCGGTGCTCCAAATCCACCAGGCTAACCTCCTCTGCAAGCTAGACGAGGAAGGCCCGGGCGCGATCAGTGTTCCGGACTTACGTAGCGCCACAGACCTAGCTCTTCGCGCTACAAAGTCCGCCGCACACGCCATCGGCAGGATTATGGCCTCAGCTACTGTTTCCGAGAGACATTTGTGGCTGACTCTCTCTGAAATGGCGGAGTCGGAGCGCTCTGCGTTCCTCGACGCTCCCATTTCAACGACGGGCCTCTTCGGATCCTCCGTGAAGGACTTCGCGGACCGATTCGCCGAGGTACAGAAAACTTCGCAGGCCATGAGACATTTTCTGCCAAAGCGCTCCAGTTCCGTAACAGGCCGCCCTAAACAGCCGCCTGCCCGAACTCAGCAGCGCCCCGCGCCCGCCGCACCGGCCCAGCAGCAACAGGCCCGAGAGAGACCACGGTCTCGCTCCGCCGGACGCCGCCCGCCACCGCGTGGTCCTCGGCCCAAGATTTCACTCAAGCCCAAGGCCTCGGCGCCATCCTAGCCCTGCTAGGAAAAAGACGGTGTTCGGGTCCCGCTGCGGCCGGACTTCCACCAAAGATTTTCGCTTGTACAGCCCTAAGTTCCGTGTTTGTACCAGTGTATTTAGCAGCCAACAAACCGGCCGTAAAGCCCGTTTGCCTGCACACAAACGCCGTTTTCACGGCGACCCAGATAAATCTAAAAAAGAGTTTAATTTCTGGTGTTCTGGCCAAGGCCGATGGTGTAATGTGTGTAACTGCAATGCCCACCCAGTGCCCATTCATTCACACAAGCACAGCCCCGTTCAACACAGGGTTTGCACACATAAAATCGGCTCATGCCGATTGTGCTTTGCATGTAGTGAGCGTGCCCACTATCCAGTGCCCACAACCACTACACACTGCACGTTCCGCGGTTTCTGTAAAAACGAAACTAACGAACGGTCAGTCAGTACACAAACACAATGTCCCCGGTGTTATAAATGTGCCCGCCACCAAGCGCCCACGTTTATTCACAAACATATCGAGCCCTACGGGACTCGTCCCGCGCGCTCTCTCTCGACACAGAGAGCCGAGCGCGCGCGGGATGCATACTGTGTTAAACATGCCCCCCGCCTCACACGCCACGGCGTCCATGTCACAGCACACGGTTGCTCTCGTGTCGCCGCCATTTCGCGACCAGGGCCCAGATTACATTCAACCCCTAGTCACACGTGCAGATGCATGGGAAAGACTTCCCGGGGTCTCAGAATGGGTGCTAGAGACTATAAAAAGAGGCTATTCGCTACAGTTTCATCGACGCCCTCCCCGTTTCACGGAGAAAGTCGAAACAACGGTAAAAACAGAAGTAGCACATCTACTTCGAGCCGAAATAGCGAAGCTATTGAGCAAAGGGGCCATAGAGCCTTTATCTCAAGCTCAGAGCGAAGGGGGTCTGTACAGCAGATATTTTCTGGTACCGAAAAAAGACGGGGGTCTCAGACCCATTTTAGATCTCAGGCATCTGAACAAAGCGCTGACAAAGCGAAAGTTCAGAATGCTCACGACCAGAGCCATCCTCGCGCAGGTTCGCCGAGGAGACTGGTTTATGGCAATAGATCTGAAAGACGCGTATTTTCACATACAAATTGCGTCACGTCACAGGCGATTTTTGAGATTCGCCTTCGAGGGCCAGGCATATCAGTACACAGTCCGGCCATTCGGCCTGTCTCTAGCACCTCGTACATTTACAGTGTGCATGGACGCGGCGCTGGCACCCCTGAGACTCCGCGGCATTCGAATTCTGAATTATTTGGACGATTGGCTGATTCTAGCTCAATCACCTTCAGAACTCATCCGCCACAAGACCCTAATTCTCGATCACCTCGAGTGCTTGGGTCTGAGAGTCAATTGGGAGAAAAGTTCACTGTTTCCCAGTCAAAGGATCTCCTTTTTAGGACTGGAGCTGAACTCGCTGTCTATGACAGCTCGACTGTCATCACAACGCAGGCGAAATTCCCTGCGGATGGCGAAATCCTTCCGCAGCGGCCACATAGTGCCGCTCAAGAGATTTCAGAAAATGCTAGGCCTCATGGCCGCAGCATCGACAGCTCTACAGTTGGGCCTGCTGCGCATGCGCCCACTGCAGTTCTGGCTAAAAGCGCGTGTACCGCGCCGAGCATGGGTCCACGGTCGTTATCGCCTCAAGGTCAATCAGGAATGCGTTTCAGCCCTGACACCATGGAGAGCGTCAGACTGGTACCGGTCAGGTGTAAGCCTGGGGACTTCTTCGAGCCTGAAGGTGGTGTCCACGGACGCGTCCACCTCAGGCTGGGGAGCACTGCTCGAAGGCAGACCGTTTTTTGGCCAATGGGCAAAACGAGTCGAACTACCGCACATAAACTGCCTAGAAATGATGGCAGTGGACTTAGCGCTGAGGCGCTTCTGTCCTCGGATAAAAGGACACCACGTCCTAGTCCGTTCGGACAACACGTCGGTAGTAGCCTATATAAACCGCCAGGGTGGCGTGAGATCCCGAAACCTTTACAGGCTGACGGAACGCATACTGGTATGGGCCCAGCACAACCTGCGCTCGCTGAGAGCGATCCATGAGCCTGGTCGCCTGAATGTAGGACCAGACAGACTCTCACGGAACAATGTTCCGACAGGAGAATGGTCCCTACACACACAGACAGTGCGTCTGCTGTGGAAAACGTTCGGCAGAGCGGAGATAGACCTGTTTGCAAACCAGGAAAACGCTCACTGCCCGGAATTCTTTTCAAAGAGCACGAACGCGCTCGCCAGAGTCTGGCCCCGCCGTCCGCTCTATGCTTTTCCCCCTGTCTCGCTCCTGCCCCAAGTGCTCGAGCGAATCAGGAAAAGCGGATGCTCAGTGCTTCTTGTAGCACCATACTGGACGAATCAACCCTGGTTCCCAGTCTTGATGCAGCTCAAGAGTACTGCTCCGTGGCCGATCCCGGTGAGGAGGGATCTCCTCTCGCAGGCCAGGGGCTCGATTTTGCATCCTCACCCAGAGCTATGGTCCCTTCATGTGTGGGCCATAAACGGGTACCCGCTAAACTCCCAAGAGGAGTGTTAGACACGATCGAGCAGGCTAGGGCCCCGTCTACTAGACGGCTCTACGCTTCCAAATGGTCGGTGTTCTCTGACTGGTGTTCAGACCAAGGTCTATCACCTCTTCAGTGCGGTGAAACGGAGGTTCTCTCCTTCCTGCAGGAGCTGTTGGATAAGGGTAGGACCCCATCCACGCTCAAAGTCTATGTGGCAGCCATATCAGCGTTCGTCAATCCGACGCTTGGCCATGCACTGGGCAGAAACGACCTGGTGGTACGTTTCCTTAGAGGAGCCAGAAGGTTAAATCCTCCAAGGCCTCCCTCAGTCCCCGTTTGGGACCTTTCTACAGTGTTGAACGCTATGAAAGGGGCCCCTTTCGAGCCTATTCACTCAGTTGACATGAAACATCTGTCTCTCAAGACCATGTTTCTTTTGGCTCTCGCTTCAGTGAAGCGTGTGGGGGATCTGCAAGCGCTCTCAGTAAGAGCCTCTTGTATGGAGTTCGGGCCCAACGACTCTATAGTCGTGTTGAAACCGAAGCACGGGTATGTACCTAAGTCCCTCAACACACCGTTCAGGGCTCAGGTCATCTCCCTGTCGGCTCTGCCGGCCTCTGAGGACGGAAATAGCTTTCTTTGCCCGGTCAGGGCATTAAGAGCTTACGTGTCCCGCTCCGCTGTTTTTCGACAGACGGAGCAGCTCTTCGTTTCGTTCAGTGGGCGCTCTAAAGGGCGTGCTGCGACGAAACAGAGCCTATCTCGATGGGTAGTGGATGCCATTGCGCTAGCCTACGCATCTAGAGGTTTGGAATGCCCCCTGGGCATCAGAGCACATTCTACGAGAGGCATGGCCTCGTCGTGGGCTTGGTATAGCGGAATCTCTTTGCATGATATTTGTATGGCGGCAGGCTGGGCCTCCCCGTCTACATTTATAAGGTTCTATAACCTAGAGGTTCCCGCGTTGCAGGCTAAACTGCTCTCGGTCTAAGACCAGGTATAGTGTTCCTGCCCCGCACTGCGGCCCAGGTCACTAATGTTTAAGCATCACTCACCGACAATGTGTCCCATGAGCATGCTATTTACCCCCCCCCATATATATCTATTATTTACATATATATGTTATTATGCCCCTAGGGGCCCTATTATAAAGGGATGATGCTATCCTAGCCGCTCTCCCTGTATACTCTTGGTGTAGGCTCTGGCATGCCGGGGCGCGTGCGCGCGCCCTCGGGTGTCTGGGTCGGTCCAAGAGCACGCACGGCGTCTTACAGGGGTTCCCGCAGCGTCGATTCGACGCAGTAGGAGAGAACTCTACGTAAGAGAACGTACTCGGTTACTAACGTAACCTCGGTTCTCTCTAGGAGAGGGAACGAGTACTGCGTCTCATGCCGTGCATGCCCACGATGTGTCGCTTCTGTGACAAAAATCGGAGTGGAAGCAGCTATGCTTGGTATTTATAGACCTAGGCCACGCCTGTTTCGGCGGGAGATGACGCAGAAGGGCGCGAAGCGCCCTCATTGGTCAGCGTCACTGGCCTCGCATAGGCTGTGCTTTTCTGGCGGAGCAGCCAATGGGCGAGCTGTATTGCTCCGCCTAGGGTTGTATGCTACAGAAAAGCGTTTTACATATTACAAAATTAAGGATTAATTTTTGGGCTTCAATCTCGACAAAGAAATATCTTTCCCGCAGCGTCGATTCGACGCAGTAGGAGAGAACTCTACGTAAGAGAACCGAGGTTACGTAAGTAACCGAGTACGTTTTCTTATGTCTCATTCGAACTACAGAAACGCGACCCGATCTGGCAAACTTGCATAGTGTGGTTATAGCAGATATAGGAACAAAAAGCGAATCCAGAAGTGCCTTTCACCCTGTTACGACTTGATGAACCACTGATACGGATTTGGAAACATTCTTTTAAGGTAAAAAAAAATCTTTAGTGTTGCTTTAATATAATATTCTACAGCACAAAAAAGTATGTTTTATACAGTATGAATGTGTGTAGTATGAATGGAATTTGGATGTTCTATTTTTGCCATGTTGTAACTGTCATGCGACCTACAGCGTCAGTTGCGTCACTTTACTATCCCAAAAGGCCACAACTCCTCTCCCCTGGCCTCATGGGATAGTAAAGTGCCCACTGGATGTACACTTCAGAATCTCTGGGTACTTCTTGCCTAATGTTTTATGACTACTAGGAATTCGGACATACTACTCAGCTCACATACCGTTTTTCGACAACTATGTAATATGAAAGTAGGTTTGTTGGGACGCAGGTTTGGTTCACAATTGATTCCAACTGTTGAATATTAGCATGTTGCTAAGCTAATGACACAAACACAAGCATTTTACCATATTTGGTAAAAGTGATTAGTTGGAACTTTTTTAATCAATACTTTTCAGTTTATTTTTCTTTTCTTGTCTTGTCCATGAAGGACACCTGTCACCATTTACTCACCATTTACCAAAATGCTGTCACCATTTACTCAAGTCTTTCCAAAGAATGTCAAAACAACATTGAAATTGGAACAACAAAATGATCACAGAATGAAGACAGAGTTTTATTTTGGGCTGAACTACTGTATACTTTTAAAGAAGCATAATAGTGTAAAGATAGCCAGTTTAAAATTTGTCTAAAAAATGATCAAATATACCTGTGTGCTTGTGCTTATCCTAGAATATGTACAGGACGGGTAATCCATAAGTGAATCAGTTTGTTTGAATTGGTGAATCAGTTCATTCAGTTAGTTCATTAATTTGAACAGTTCATTAGTTCAAAGAGTAAATGAGTCATTTTTGTAGCAAAATATATAGTTAATTGCTGCTCTTTATCACCATGTTTGTATTTTATAAATTAGGGTGTTTCCTTTTTTACTAGTTGTATTTTGAGTAAATGTATGAGCTCAATTTTAACGTCATTCAAATTGAGATCCTAATTATTTTAGTTCCAGATAAACTCTTATTGTAACTGTAACGTTCTGATCGGGCATTGAGGATGAGATGAGGCAAGTGGATCTAAATGCAGCCGTATACTTTAATAAACAAATAAAACATAGAAACAAGCGAGGATTAATTCTAATAAAATGTAACAGTGTTAAAAACACAAGCAACGCCAAACAAAGAACAGACAAAAACTGAGGTTTAAGTGCTTCATTTTAGGCACACCTTGAGAGTCCATGAAAACTAAACTGAAACCAAAACTAAAGTGACAGTAACAATAAATGATTTCATCTTGCATGGGATCTGATCATAAAAAAAAACTGTTAAATGCCTCTTAAAAAATCATACGAAAAAAAGAAAAAAAAAGACTGACACTGTTAATGACAGCTGCCTCATAGCTTTTCTCTCCTGGCATCCTTCAAAAGAATAGTTCACCCAGAATTGTAATATTTGGGTGAACGATCCCTTTGAGTGACAGTAAACAGGGTCAGGCGGCAGATCAGAGGGCCCGTGGCCCTCGTTTTAGCAGATCTGTCCTCCTCTCTCTCCTTCAAAGTCACGGTCAATCTGCTCCATTTGGCAGGATGTCTGTTGATATTAGATTGCCGTTTGAGAGGTATCAGAAATGTAGGCATAAATAAATCATCTCTGGCTGCAGAGGCCTGGAGAGCCGCCACAGTCAACGAGTCTGCCGGGGCCATTCAGCTGCTCTTATATCACGAGAGAATTCAGAGGGCCCAACAAGTTGGACCAATTAGCCTGGCCAAGGATATGTTGTATACACTAAATGGCAGCTCCATTGAAGCAGTCCGTTTTGACTTGAGTGAATTTATTATCCATCACTGGATCTGTTTCATCATTTAAATGAGTGATACATATCAACTGGGCAGTGATTTCTGCATTATTGCAGCACTTGTCCAACCCTACAGTATCATTCATCAAGCAAGATGGCTGTCATTAATCTTCCTGACTTTATTCAAATATGCTTATATTGAATGCAAGCCAGCTTCATGCTTTTGAAATAGTGTGAACCAACAGTGTCATTTCATAACACTTCATGACATACAAAGGATCTGCAATGCAGCAAAGCAGTGTTTTAGTGTGCAGGAGGGTGTGTGTCGTCAGGATTCGTTTTTAACTGAAACAATTGTAATGCTTCAGAGATTCATAAGCCACCTAGAGAGGATAGACTAATTCTGAAAACATCAACAGGACACATTAAATCTGGAGCTTTGTTCCAAAACCTAGTGAGCTGTCTTGCTGTCTACAGCCTACACCAGCTGACAGCTTCTATCTGACATGATGGAACCGTATAAGTGACAGATTCGGGACGTTCTTCACAGCATGTGTCCCACACAAAGTATAGCACCAATCATGTGAAACACACAGGAGACTTGGTACACAACTGATTCCAATTGTCAAACGGTAGAATGTCGCTAAGCTAAAGGCACAAGAATAATCATAACAATCATAACATATGCAGCACAGAGCATGGAACTATCAACTAATAATTTCACGTTCTAAGTATAATTGCTGCTATTGTTCTTTGAAAATTGAACTAAAATTAGTTACAAAAATTTTAAATTTCATTTAATTTCATTTGTTAATTGAAATAGCACAAATTAATTCAACTGAACAAAGAGCAAGAAATCAAATAAAAGACTGCAGATAGTTTTTAAAAAAATCAATAAAATATACCGTAGATAAATCCTTATGAAATTTACACAAGTTATTCAGTCAAGATCAGTCACTACAAGGATATTTTGACATATATTTTGACCGCTCCAGGTCCGCGTGACAGCTTTCACATGACCAGTTTTTCATGCAAACTGTGCTCTGTTTGGAAGTAAACTGCCAGTGTGAAAGCCCCCTAAAAGGATTTGGTTTTAAGAGGTACGGTCTGCTATATCTGCTAAAAAGCAAGAAAAGGGTTGAGAAGGAGAGTGAGTGAGAGAAAACGTGTAGAACAAATGACAACAAGGTCAGAAGAGCTTTCTTCGGCCCCATGTGATCTCACACTTGTGTTGTCTGCAGTGAGGTGTGAGGTAAGAGAGTGCGGTGTCAAGAAAAGGTTGCGGTGGACTCAGAGGAGACATTGGGCTTTGCTGATGGCTATATGATGAAGGGCTTCTTAACTCCACTTCATCAAATCAGCAGAGTCAAATTTCGCCGCTAGACTCTAAACACATTAAATTGATCCCCACTCCACAGTCATTTCTGCTGTCAGGAGAGCTGCCGTATGGAAATAGACTACAGGAATATCATGTGCCGGAACATTAATGTCGTTAACTTAAAGCTGCAGTGTGTCATTTCTAAGCCACAAGCGACACCAAATAGAATAGGGCTTTCGCACCGGATAGTTCTAGGCACTGGTTCCCCAAGAACTAATGGCTCACATAGGAAAGTTTTCCTGTTGCATTCGCACCACCAGTAATTCCGAAGTGACGTATGTGACGCGCTTGTTGTTGGGAGTTTTATTTTGACGGCGCTGAGAATGCCAGAGCCTGAGCAAACAAGTTTACAGCTTTTTTAAAAATGGCGGGTGCTGGTGTTTCGCGTACACTAACGTCATGGATAGTTCCTATAGTGCTGGTTTAGACCCGACTATGAAGTAGGAGATAAATAAGTTCCTCCAAAAGGAGTCCCTAGAACTAAAACAGTTCCTGCGGTGCGAACATGCCAAAATCCGTGCACTTTCGCCAATAGTTCTAGGAACCATGAAAAGGTGCCTCCGGTGTGAAAGCCCCTATTGGCTCAAGAGTTTTGGAGTTGAATATGTATTTTCTGAAAAACAACAACAACACTTTAAAAAATTGTCAATAGAAGCTTGCTTCCGCCACGGAATAAAATAAATAAAATAAAAATGGTTATTTCGACATTTTATCTCACAATTCTGACTTCATAACTTGCAATTGCGTGCTTAGAAATTGCGGGTTATAATAATAAATGTTTCTTGAGCAGCAAATCAACATTGTAATGATTTCTGAAGGATCATGTGACACTGAAGACCGTACGAACAATGCTGAAAATTCAGTTTTGACATTACATTTTAAAATATATTAACATAGAAAACTATTTTAAATTGCAATAATATTTCACACTATTACTGTTTTTACAGTATTTTTGATCAAATAAATAAATGTACTGACCCCAAACTTTTGAATGGTAGTGTATGTACAAAAACACACTGAGCGTGAGTATAACTCACATTAACACAATTACATTTTACTTTTATTAAACATTTACAGAGCACTAGTACAGCTTGACTCTTGTTAGCTCCATTGTTAACATGTTATTGAGCAACAAACTAGGTCATTTCTAGATCTGGGCCAAATTAAAGAGACAGAAAGCTAAAAAAAATAAATTATTTAAGCACTGGTTTAGTTCAGCTGGCATTATAGTTCACTTCATAGACAGATCGGCGAACTAGTAATAATCCTTTGATTATAACTGGGTAATGTTACAGCCGGACAGGCTTCGATATACTGAAGAAAAAGATTTCATGCACTAGTCCAGCAGTGATTTAAACATATTGGACAGCATATGGCAGTCAATTACATAAAGTGGGGCAGCAAAGCCCTGGTTGTGCTGTATTTTGACGGTAGAGATCACAAACATTCTCAGCTTTCAGACACTAATGCTTTCCTTATGAATGTTTAGCTTTTCCTTTTCAAAAAGCCGTTAAACCGGCTTTTATCATTCCTGTGTGTTTTTCTGCAATGGGAAAATGTTAAATGTGCTGAACATGGAAGCATCATTCATTTTTAAATAAGACATCCATAAAAGTGTTCACTAATGTGAGAGCACAAGGTTACTCCAGCATGAAATATGTGCGTGACAGACAGCAAAGGTGTGTGTGTGTGTGTGTGTGTGTGTGTGTGTGTGTGTGTGTGTGTGTGTGTGTGTGTGTAGGAATGTACTCATGCTGTACATTCAGAGTTTATGTGCATGTGTGTAAAGCTTGGCTTATATTGCCATCATAATAGAAGATGAACATAAGTGATCCTACTTAGGAGGACAGGTTAGAAAAAAATGCAGATAAGCAATGAGATTTATTTAAATAATAAAGAATTCTATATAAGAATCCAAATTAAATTAGGGCTGTCAATTTAACGTTTTTGTTTTTGTTTTTAAACGTAAAAATAACGTGATAAATTGTAGTAATTATTCATCATATTCCCTGACTTGCCATTGGCGCAATTCATACAAGTACATAATAAGTGGAGACATTCACCCAGGACACATTCTTGCATTCAAAAATATGATGTACACTATCAGTCAAAAGTTTTGGAATAATTACTAATGTATATGTATATATGTATTGTGCTCAACAAGGGTGCATTTATTTTATCTAATTTTTTAAAATGTAATTTATTCCTGTGAAGCAAAGCTACATTTTCAGCATCATTACTCCAGTCTTCTGTGTCACATGATCCTTCAGAAATCTTTCTAATAAGATGATTTGATGCGAATTATGCTCAATTGTTAATAATAATATCAATGTTAATATTTTTGTGGATTTTTTTTTTACAGGATTCTTTGATGAAAAGAAAGTTGAAAAGAACAGCATTTAAAATGGCAATCTTTTGAAACATTATAAATGCCTTTGTCACTTTTGATCAATCAATTGCATCCTTGTGGAATAACAGTTTCTTTAAAATTGTAATAATATTTCACAATGTTACAGTTTTTAATGTATTTTGATCAAATAAATGCAGCCTTGGTGAGCATAAGAGACTTCTTTCAAAAACATTAAAAAAAAAATATATATATATATTATATATATTATATATATATATATATATATATATATATATATATATATATATATATATATATATATATATATATATATATATATATATATATATATATTTGACTGGTAGTGTATTAATATGATTTATTTTTAATAGACCAACAGCCCAAATAATTACATAATTGTTTTTACATTTGACACACAAAAAAAGAAAAAGAAAAGAAAAGAAAAGCAAAATGACAGCAGATTCAAAACTTAGAGCAGTTAATGTAATGCGTTTTGCGTTTAGCGTGGACAGACAGATTGCAGAAAGCCTGGTTTGGACACGGTGAAACTCTGAGGATATTGAACAGCTCTGGGCACAATCTCAGGGTTGCCATCTCATAATACTTTTTTGACAAGACCTGAATGCTGAAGTAAGTAGTTCGAGGCAAAACGCTAAACAAAGCCTTTGAGATATTGCTGGATAAAGTACATGCTTCATTGTTTATGGCAGCTATACAATTTAAACACGAATGAGGTCTTGTTATGCTACACAGATTCAGCGCAGTCATGGTGCTTTTGGGGACAATTTACAAGATCCAATTATTCAGTTGTTATGAGTGTTGAAGAAAAGGTCTTCTTTCTTCACTTTGAGTCCCTCAGTGACTGACTATAGTATAAATTACCTAAGTGATTATTTTTTATTTCATGTATAATAGGATAAGTTAATATTGCAAACTGTTTCTTTGCATTTATTTTGAGTATACTGGGCTGGGTAAGGTACTTTGTTGATGACCGTGTTTTGATGACCGATGACCATTTTTGACCCCGGGAAAAACCCTGTATAACTAACATCAAATACAATCCTACACAATAATACTCAGTCTCTAATTATGCAAATGAATAGACCTCCAAATAAACAGCATCTAATTGGTTCTTATATCTTGCCAATCAGCTAATGTTTTTTACACAGAGCATCGGTCTTACTTTGTGAATTCATTAGAAGAGCAGTTGTAGAAATGTGCCTTGAGTATTTATTCCATTTAAATGCATTAGATAACTCTTTTGTTTGGCATTTCTGTTGAAGATGCATCTTAAAGATAATGAAATCCTATTAGCATGTAAACTCATGAAATGAACAGTCGCCTATATACTGATAAAATAAATAATTACAATAATATGCCCAAGATTCCACATTACTGACGTACACACATTTAGCATGATTGTCTCTTTCTGCTGAAGTTAATGCAGACATGGAGCGGAAAGAGCAGAAATGCCGCAGGGAGCTCTCATATTTGAGCTGCAGTCAATCTAATATGACGTTTCATGTTCCACAGCTGTGCTCCTCACCTACAGATGCCGGTGTACTGTAGTCATGGAAACAGAGCCATGGTTTTATTGTGCAACTCACAAAATGCTCATACTGGCCACATGAAATCAATATAATCAGTGTCTATTTTTTCACTTGTCAAAACAGCAACATGAGGCCTGTTGGACAGACTAAACACGTTATTTTTGATTTACTGAGTACCCATGTGCTCAGCTGAACACATTGAAACAACTGAAATACTTTGGAGGCTGAAGAAAGTAATATGGCCAAAAGCATTATTCAAAGAATGACGTTCAATCACTGACACATGGCCTTGAGTGATGTAATGCTTTTATAAAAAGGCACCAATATAAAAATTATAGAAAAACATCAAGACACCACATCCAAAAAATACTCTAACAACAACATAAACCATAATAATAATAAGTAGCATTATTATTAATGCCAATAATAAATGTAACTATTTTTTGGACATGGAGTCTTACTGTCTTTTGTCATATTGATGTTGGTACCGTTCAGAATTTTACAGTATTTAATTTAGTCATAACAATTCTTTGTTGTACTTTTTTTTATTCCCAAAACATTTGTCTTCTTCCAGTGTTGAAATAGGTTTTGAGTCCCAGATGTTCAGTGTAAAGACTGTAGTTTGTCTGCCTGGTTCATTAATTCATTAGACTGCTTACAGCTGCCAAGCCATGCAGCAACTCGGCACATTAATATTGAATCCGGCTGATGTGCGGTCACAGGTGTGCGTTTACAGTAACTTTGAGCTGATATATTCAGAATTTAGAGTTGGAACTATAATAACTTTTTTTATAGCACCTTTAAAGGAGTGTCTCAAAGCGCTTCACAAGGTAAAAATACAAGGAAAATACAACATAAATCAACAATAGTACATCGGTGTATTAAAACAATAAGAAATCAACAATGTTACCGCAATTAACAGTAAGCTCTTTTTTTTATTTTTTAAGAAAGAAAATTTAATTCCAAGAGACTATGTTCCCTGAATTTCTACAGTAAGTTGGTTCCACAACCTTGGAGCAGCTATAGAAAAAGGTCTGCCACCCATGGAATATAACTGTGTTTGATGGACAGCCAACAGGCCATGCTGAGAAGAGCCAAGTGGGAATAAATAAAGACTAAAAAGTAACCGGTCCTAAAATTGAGCCCTGAGGTATGCCAGTAGAAACTGGTTCATGTTTGTAATCGTGTTTAGAATAGCCTATGCTTCAGTAAGCTGTTCAGACCAGTTGGATTCTTTATCACATATTCACATACTAAAAAGGAAGAATGGACAAACATACCAAATTATGAAACAATCCACAGGGCAAAAACTACAAGTCATTCTTTTTTCTCTGTTGTATCAGTTAGTACAGAGGTGAAGTTTTGTGTTGGGGCAGAATTGAACTGTGGACTCATTCATCTTTAATGGAAACTCTAGCACAAACAGCCCATTCTGTAGATGTCTCTCATGTTTTCCCACTGAACATCATCCCTGAACACACATTTTCTGAACTGGTTGGGGATGGGGACTGAATCATTCATGATAAAAGTGAACACGCAATGGCAGAAGGTAAAAATGTAATTAAATACTAGATGCGCTTTGAAATAACTTCTGCTGAATAAAATAACACTCCTATAATTTGATCCATGGGTACAAAATACATTGAAAAGGAGGATTATTGCTTCTAAATTCAGAATTTCAGCCTTGAATACATCACACATGATGCTATCTACATGAACTCTACAATGACACATTTAATGTTTCCAACATTTATTGGATAAATGAATCAGATCAAACATCAGACAAACACAATCATGTTTCTGCACAACAAACACACTGGGTGGGCAATCAGTGACTGTGTTTAAACTGAGAGGCTAACTTGACTTCAGGTGCAGTTTACAGGAGTGTGTTTAATATTAGTAGCCTAAAGGGATGTTTTGGGTTCAATGCAAGTTCTATCACTCGGCTTACCAAAGAAAGAAAAAAAAGCTCGTCCCACATTTCACAGTAATGCATTATGGATGATCCATAATGAATAAGGAATTCTGGAGGGTTAAACAACTGAATCTATGTGATCCTTTTAATGCTGGGACTTGTTATGTGGATACATTTGCCCTTCCATTAGAGCAATACTGTAAAAAAACAATTGTGCTTATTTTTAAAAACTGAGGGTTGAGTAAAAATGATTTTCTTTAGCAAAATATCACAGATGGAATTGACAGTACTTAACTTAAATTGAAATCGTAACAATCCTTTAAACCATAAATTCTCAACCAGGGGCCTCTGCAAACTTCCCCAACGGGTATTGTTTACATTTAGTTAAATCACAACAACTCACAGAATAGTTTTGGCAGGTTAAGCATGTATGTGATTAAAGTCGGGGCTGATGTCATTAATGACCAAATAAGCCTAACCTTGAATTGAGACTCCAACGCGGGTTGCCTTGTGCACAGCTATGGCATATGACACATGACACACAGCTCTGCCCACAAGGCTATTGCCCCTACATAACAGCTTATTTTTATCAGTTCTTTTGTCTTTGGGTCGTTATATTTCTCACAGATTTCTACTCGTTCTAAATCACATACAGATAAAGTAGCGCAGTAAAGATTAAATTTATATGAATGCATTTGTGAGAGCAATTGTGTGTGAAATGTGAATTAATTCCATCTGGCAGCGTCTCTCTACTAATAGTGAACATGTGGGTTTTAGTTATTAAGAAATATATGCTAAAGCTAATTTATTGATAAATCACAGAACCGTGTTGACAATACATTTCTGCGCGACTGAATGTTTCTGTGTGTGCACGATCTGCATGTGAATAAATACATTTATTTGTCATTTTAACTTGGAAACGGAGCGTAAAAGTGGACTTCAAAGATTTCTTATCCTGTTGCGCCCTCTATAGCATATGATCAGCGACTAGTCGATGTGAAGCTTAAAACATCAGACCATTGAAGTCGACTAGTCAGTGCAACCCCTAGTTCATGAACATTGCAATGTTAATGTTTTTGTTCTTGGCGGACTAGATTTGCTATGCATACTGTTGCTTCAGAGCAAGTATGGATTTGCTACTGCTAATAGATACTAGACATGATGATGTAAGCATGCAAGATATTCTGCTGCATGAATAGACATACATGTATCTTCTAGCAGATCTAGGCAGGTGGAGCTGGGGGAGGTGGAGGGTTTCAGAGGAACTCTGATACAGGACTAGCCTACAGCAAACACTGAACCAGACTATTTAAATTGTTGAGCAAGCAATCTCATAAGCTGTAGAATCAGCAGAGGCCAATCAGTTTGTGCCATGCGGTAATGATGTGATTGCTTGCAGATTGCATGTAAAGGACCTATCAGCCTGCGCCCTCTAGAGTTTCATGACTGAACTAGAAATCTAAAAAATTCAACAACAAAAAAACACTGAAAGATATACAATATTAAACTGGCTTATTTTTGAGTTTATTTATTTTTATTACAACAGAAGTACCAGAGGTACATAGCTTACATTTAGGAGGAACTTTGAATGACAACTTTGTGATGAGTTGAACTCTGAACAAATTCCTTTAGTTAGTTTGTTTTCCTGATGAATTTCTGAGTTAAACTTGGACTCACAATGGACATTTTGCTTTGGACTGTGTTGCACTTTTTGGAATTTGTGGCACCCTGAATTAAATGAGAATCTTCCATGGACATTTCTGAAGTTTTTCCATTTTTTGCTGCTTGTTTAGCCAACGCACTGACCATCCTACAACAAATGTCTTGGACAAAGTCGGGCCTTGGCGTCAAAAAGGTTAAGAACCACTGCTTTAAGCATACAAATAAACCAAGAAATGAAATAAAACCAGTAAGAGATTTATGACGTGATGTGACTTACTGCAGGTGGCATCAGCCTCATCTGATCCATCTGGACACTCCGGCTCTCCGTCACAACGCCAACGCCCGGGAACACACTGACCGTTCGCACACGCAAACTCTAAGGGTGCGCATGTGTTCTTCACTGCACATGGAGAAAGAAAGAAAGAGAGAGTTAAATGCTTGTACAGAATAGAATTTCAAGACAGAATTATCTCAGATTTCATCATGAATATCTTCATTTGTGTTTCGAATATGAATGAAAATCTAATGGGTTTGGAATGACATGAGAGTAAGTAAATTATGTCAAAAATTGTATTTATCCTTTTAATAAAAGTGTTGCTATACCTAATATTAATGCTAGAAAGCAAATGCACTTGCCAATTGTGCCAATTCACTTAAAAATCAAATTGTGCAATTTTTAATAAAATGGAGGGGGGAAAATGAAAGGTACAGTATGCATAGAAAACAGATTTACAGTTTTTTTTAATACTGCTGCACTCACTGATCAGCGCAGATGGAGCTGTATGCAATAGAGCATGGACAACAGTCTGGAGCCGCAGATATTATATGCAGAGACACTGCTCTCCACCTGCCGAGTTACTTACAAACTCTCCCAGACCTTCAGTGGGCGGCAATCACAATACCCAAACACAACTCCACAAGACCTGTCGACAACCCTGAAGGATCCACTGCGCTGCATCATATTCTTTCCCCACAGCTCTGTAAGGCCTCCTATTGTCCTTGGACTCTGGTAAAGGCAATGCGTGGTGTGGGCCAGTAACCAACCAACAGGGACGCGTCTAATCAAACGGAATGCACCCGCCGCCCTCCCCGAATCGTCATGCTGTGCATCTGACTCATCCGAGAATGTGTTTTCAACAGGAACATTACATCAGCAGCTCTCTCTTCTCCTTCACAACAGTAAACACCCGTTTATTGAGCAGATTGTAATCATGATAGACCCTTCGCTAAGCCCCACTTTGCTGCTGACCAATCCTACCTTAGCAACTGTTGCTGGTTGCTCTTTTTAATGCAAGTCTGAGGATCTGTGTGTTTGGACAGATTAAAATTAAGTTTGGCAGGAATTATCTAAAAAAAAAAGTTGTTTGCAAGCTGTTTTTGTCCATGCTACTATGTCATTTTATATTATTAAAAAGAAAAACATCGGAAAAAATGTATTTCAGTCCACATAAAATAATTAATTGGGATTGATTAAATTGGTACATTTTACTTAAAAATCACACTGTGCACTGAAGTCTCTATTGTAACGCTTGTCTGGAACTGTAAACAAGGAAAGCGGTGCTTAGCAAAAGGTCAGTTAGGCCAGATGAATGAGGTTTTTTTTCTATGACTACAGGCACAGCTGTTAAATTGGCTCATTTAAACTAAACTGTGAAATAACATCAGAAATGTTGAAGACCAAAAATAGAAATGTTCAGCCAAAAATTTCAGATTATTGAAGTGAAACGGAAGTGAGGTGCGAGAGTAAAGAGAAAAACGGAAAACGAAAGAGCTGGACTAAAGTTATCTAGTGTTTTTTTTATGATAACTCAGTTTTATCAGTCAACGACTAACATAGCAATTTCAGGATTAGAGAGAACTAATTAGCAAAAATGATTATGTTTATTAATAATGATTACGTTGAAAAAAAACGAAACACTGCACGTGTGCACATGCCTGCACGCAGCTGAAATTGTGATGCATTTAATTTCAGTGGGATGAAACTCTAATGGTTTGACGTTTCAAGGACAATGAGGACATCTGCATTGAGATTCAGTGATACACTTTAAAGTTGTTTACTCTCTCACTAATAACTGTTTTCACCAACTAGTGCCATCTGTTAGGGGGGCACTGCTGCTTTTTTAATTAAGACAGAATGGTACTTTCAGAGACAGAAAAATTGAGAAAAAACAGGGATAGAAAGAGATGGAAAAAGAGAGGAATGTAAAACTTCATCTGAAATCTACAGTAGTTATAAGCAACAATGTGTCGTGAATAGATGTGATTTGATAAGGGAATAATCTAATCCTAACCACTCATAAAGCTGTGATGAGTGGCAGGACATCTGAACACTAGCTTGGTTTCTACTAATCTGCGAAGCTCCACCCACAGTGAAACCTCATTGGTTTAAAATCTCCCTCCGCATAACTCTATAACATCAAATGCAGTCACTGATACACATTTTTCAAATTAGCTTCAGGTGATTTCAGCATCATAAGCAAGTTTCAGACCTTTGAGGGGAAACCATGTCCATTATGACATCTCTGTACGGGTTCCAACCATTCTGGCTATAGTGTAAGAACGAGGGAAATGTTGTTTTTATACGGACAGCTACTCTCCAAGGCATTATCCTATCTTATCTTACCCCCAAGGCAATACAAAGCCACATTCTGTGAAAGACTCACTACAGACATTGATGCTTCTTTAGCCAGCATCACCTCCAAATCCTTCCCAGACAAGGCAATCCAAGAGTGCACTGCGATGAGCTCGAGAGGACAATGTTAATTACATTTATTTTTCCTTTCAATACTGAAGTATTGATAACAATTTGAATTAATATTGGACTATTTTAACACATTAGTGTGTTTTCCCCCTATTAAAAATATGCATTAATTAGCTTAGCAACATGCTATGCCATATTTCATTTGGTGCAAACGAAAACATGCCTATCCCTTGTGGAAAATAATTGAGAATTATAAGAATATAAGAATATATCACACACCAGCCTTGTTCAAATTTAATATGACATCTACCCCAAACATCGTGATTTGCATAATTTTTTTTTGAAACAGTCCAATTTTGGCTAGGATGCTGCCTAAGAAGGCATCTAAATACTGCATATAGGTACTAGATAGAAAGGCAGCTTGGTAGGTTTTGGATCAGATCAGATATGTAATAGTACTGCACATCATAACCCAATAACAAGATAGTTTGTATGGTGATCCAGTCCTTTGAGTTTCACCTCCAGATAAGAAATAGAGTTCAGCTCGAGCGGCTCAATCTGGACGCTGTAATCACCCGAGGCCTGCCCAGTATAAACCAGATATGCTTCTCCTTTCTGTCAGAACAGGGCAGACAAGCGTACTTCTATCCATCTCTACATCTTGTTTTGGTCCTGCAGTCTTCCATCACTGTGTTCTAGTGTGATTTAAAAGTCAAAGGTGGACCAACACAAGCAAAAAATATGCCTCAGTGACAAAAGTCTATCTAACCTGCTTTAAACTTGAGCTGTTTCAAGCACAAAATAAATTTGGAGTAATACCTGAAAACAGGATTGAGACATAATGGGAATATAAATATTTTACTCCCACGCAAAGTAAGGACATACACATGCACACAAACTTACACCCACAAAACACTATTTAACAGTTTTGTTAAGAAATAGTTGATTTCTGAGACTCCCATTCAAGCAAATGGAAGATTAGCATTTCATTGGTAAATATCATCCTTGAAATTAAATAGTGTGCATTTGGGAAATGAAATCACATCAGGCAGGATTTGCAGCCGTGTGTCTGGGCGTCAGTGAGAAGTGGGGTGAGAGGAGCTCCTGCAGTTCAGAAATCCCGCATCTCTTCTGATGCTAAAATCCGGAAAATCAAAAGGACTCTCTGAGAATCCAAGTGCATCAGACAGTAGATGCCCATTTTATGGCAAACCACAGATACTGGTTCAGAGTAGAGCTGGTAACAATAAAAAAAAATATATATAAAAAAAGAGTAGGCTAGAGCTGTTAAGTTATTTTCAATTCTTTTGATGACATACAGACTGGTAAGAAAGTATGTTTTGTCTATCTTGCAAATCTATAGCCTGGGAAAACCCTGACAAACTTCCGGCAAATTTGAGATTTGCTCTGCAAGTCAGTCTGGTCAAAAGCCCATTCAACGCCATTTCCAATTTGTCCCAAAATTTTCCGGGCTTTACACGATGACGATCGCTCTGGGCCGGGTTTCCCGATAACGATGTATTTTAGCTCTTAAGAGCGCTCTCTACGTGCAAGGTTACGAACGCTCGCGGCAATTCCACGCGCGTTTCCCAAAAATGCACTTAACATGAACGCGCGAGAACGCGTTTTACGTGCTACTTAAGAGTCGCTGTCCATTTGCGAAGTGCTGAAATATAACCTTATATGGATTCATATTCTGAACATTTAACCTAATAATCGTCATCTGTTGTGGATTAGCAATCAAGACAAGTCTATATAAAGCACCTACAGGCGGAGGCACTGACAAAATGGCTGGGAAAAATAAAAAATAAAAATATAAACAGATACCTTTCAAAAAGATTACATTAAAGAGTGCCCTTACTTAAACAGGGAGGAAGATGAAGAGGTGGAGGAGGTGGAAGAGGAGGACGACGACTAAGATGGCATGGGACCACATGATGGCCAACCAAGAAATCGCCAATACATGGCTGGTTTTCGTGCACGTCATTGACAGATTTTTTTTAATTCATCCCATTTTGCCCAGTCGTTGAAGCATATTTTCCACATTACTTCTTTTATATATATTTTTGTTAATTCATTTAATTTAGGTGTGTATTTCTATCTTTTTCTTCCCTTTTTAATTATTTCATTTATAAATTCATGTAAACAAAAAACGAGCAAAATAAAGTGTACAATAAAGTACACTCAAAACATTATATTCACGTTGCAGTGTGTTAAATCTAGATAAAAGTGTAATCTGCCGGTTTTCCTGCAGGTGTCCTCATAAATCTGTCTTCTTACGATGCACTTGGGGATGTACGATTACTCCAGAGCACTCGAAGTTCTACGAAGATTTTCAAGTTCTACTTAAGCTACGATGCTTTTGGGAAACAGACCATAATATTAAGACCAGTCGTACGATCGTTTTTACGATCAATTTAGGCTTACGATGCTTTTGGGAAACGCAGCCCTGATTAGTTCTATCCAATTGCGTCTAGAGGCATTTGAGCGACGTCTGCTGGTGACGCCCCTTTGGAAATGGACTGTGAATTAACCTTCCCCAGACCCACTCTTAGTTACAGCTGAGGGTCTGGTGTCAACCAGGCTAGCTAATCTACCGACAATTCCGACGATTAATTGAGTAATCCACATTGTGCTGTTTGGAAAGCAATCTGTGACAAAAAGTGTTTTGATAATTAATCGAGTATCTGTTTGTTGCACATCTTGGTAAGTGAGTAATCTGAGCAACAACATTCTTGATTAATCGAGTACATTTTTGTTGTACATCCTGGTAATCGAGTTTTTGGTGGATTATGGTGGATAAAATTGAGTAATCTGCATTATACAGATTGGAAAGGGAGTAATCTGACAGCTGTTATTGATTAATTTAATTTAGTAACCTGCAGTAATCGCGTAATAACAACTTTCTTTGATCATTAAAAGACTAACCTTTGTTGTGCATCTTGCTAGTCTAGTAATCTGCCAATTATTTTCCATTAGCAGGATCAAGCAAGCCTTCAGAGTAGAAGAATGTGGGGACAAACAATAGATCCAAGTACTAATAGGTTTCTTTTTAACCACAATTTGTGTTCTATGGGTTTTTTTTTTCTCATAGAACATAATTATTCGTTTTTAACATCATTAGCAACATGCAAATGTGTTTTTTTATCAATGAACCTTAGTGTAAACAATCTGATTATTTTGATGATTAATCAAGTAACAGTTAGCAACCAACAATTGTGCACATCAATTGAGTAACATTGTGGTGTACTGCAGATTTAAGCATGTTATTTATTTACTTTTTACCTACAGTATTCTTGCTCAGACCCTTGTCTATGGATTGTCCCTCTATATTACCAATTAATTGAGGATAATATAAATTGTAATACAAGATTTTTTAAATCAAGTACTCGTTTAATTGAGTAATAGAGTCTTAAATGAGAGGAAATGCTCAAAACACACAAACATTTTCTTTTTGTCCAATGTTTATCTCAACTTTCTATCATACCTAAACATATTTGTCATCAATGCAAACAGGGCATCTTAAAGTTTTAGCATTAGATAATTGCTGTTAAAAAGGGTCATTCTAAAACCTTTATGAATGTCAATCAGGACAAGTAGGAATTAAGAAAAAACAGTCCTAAAGCTTCCTTTAACTGATCTGAGGCTTCATTTAACTTTTCTACAACTTTCTCTCTCTCTCTCTTTTTTTCATTTCCTCTCCCTTCCATATAATACTAGAGGATTTCAACAGGAGTCTGATCCAGAATTAGGGCTTAGGGACAAATTGAAATACCTGGAGCTTTGAACACCCGCGCAGAGAACAGCCTGTCCCCAATCATGTTTATGTGTGTAATCCTCAAATAAATGTCTCTATCAAGCGATTGGACATGCTTCACATATCAGAATATAAACCCATGACATGCCTTCACATCTAATCCAGACTCACTCTTATTTTTATCCTCGTATCAACAAAGGAAAATCAATATTTGGCAGAATTAAAAATGATAGGTCATTATCACAGATGCTGATACAATTTTTATTTTACTTTATTTACTACTGTGTATTTGAGTGTAGAGCCACTAGTAAGATATATCTTCTATTATAGCACTATAAGGATTTGATAATGAGTGTACTTTAATACTCCCAGTGGTAGTTTTCTGCTGCTGTCTAATGGTCTCTCAAGGGAGGTTATAAAAAAATACAAATTTTATGTTGAGCCTCACAAAGATGTCTATACTGTCATCCAACCATTTATTCTACTGATGTTTAAAAATGTGTTAGTTTTTTTTAAAGTTTATTGGACTAGGAATGTGTAAAACTACACAATTTCACAATCAACTAGTCAGTGGGTTCTCTAAATGGCCAGTCAAATAGTTGGTGTAGAGAAAGTCTGGTATAATTAGGCTTTTTTAAGTCTTCAGGCACTTTTTTCGGTTGCATGGGCGCTAGTGCAGTAGTAGGTCGAAGGAAGTGCTGTAACTGGACTGGCACAGGTCCAACTTCATTACACTTCACTGAACAATCAATTTCCTTCCTCAGTATTACTGAACTTAAAACTTTATCTGGACAATGGCTACATCTAGTCATTAAATTGATTTATTACTGGCTGTAACTATGTAGTGACATCAGTGGAAAATAAAATAACTATGAGAAGTAATCAAGTCAAATAGCAAAACTGGTCACCAACTCATTTTTAGGAATTATGAATTGTTTTGGCCCTAAAGATTGACTTGATGGTATCAATTAATTTAAATTTACATAATTTATTAATTACATTTGTCGGTAAGTGCTGCAGAGAAGACACTAACAGAAAATTATGAGATCAATGAATGACACCAACTCTAATCAGTTCGATTTCTGTGGATGGAGAGTCATACATAGACTACAACAGTGGTCTCCAATGCAGTGCCCACGGGCACCTGGTGATCGGATGGAGCGTGTGAGTCAACCAGAGCGCATTCTATTAATAAACTCAATGTTAAACCTTATTTCATAATACTTGCTTGACAATAAAAAAAACATTTAAAGTCCCCCTGTAGACAATAATTGTATCCCTTAAAACTAATCTTTGATCACCGAAATTACATATTTAAACGGTTAATACCTTAAAATAGCTTGAATGTAACTCTACACCCTTGCCTCATTTAGTATACGCAGTTCTATTAATATGCAAATTAGCCCCGCCTCCACTCACTCACACCAGCTCAGTTAGCACCTAAGAGTCAGTCTTATAAACTTCTTTATAAATAGCTCCTACTCTTAAACAAGTCTTACTTTTTACTAAGAATTTGTTCTATTATTAAGATGATTTTTGAGAAGTTTTAAACATACGGCCCCTGACTCACTTCATAGGTTGGTTTGGTTCTTGGCTTATAACTCTTTAACGAAGACTCTTTTCAAATCTCTAATAAATATGTATGGGAAAAATCCTTGTGGAACTAAGGAACCAATCAGACGAATCAATATCAACAATGAAATTAAAAAATAATGTAATGCTTGCTAGAAATCATTCACAATATTTTCAATATTTCAATAATAAAGAGATTTCATTATTATTCCTTGGAAATATGACATGAAACCAAATATATTAGCAGCCTGAAGCATAAGGTAAAGAAACAGCAGTAGCTGTCTTCGGGTAGCTCTCACTCACAATAAGGTTGGAGACCTCCAGCCTACACGTTTTTGATCAAACACATAATAGTGCTACCTCAGAATAAAGAGTCTGTGTGTGTGGATGTGCAGTGTGTACACATTTGATTAGTAAAGTACACACAACAGTGTAGGCTGTTTCCAACAGACATCATTTAAACAGCAGTGTGCAAACATCAAAAAAGCCTTCAGCCTTCTCCTCAAAAAGCAGAGCACCTCCTTCACAATTGACAAAGATCCCTCCCTATTCTTAATAGCAAATTTGTCTCTCAATCAATGCTAGATTTCTAGACGGTGTAATACTTCACTGTTGACAAATTGGTGGTAATTGTTCATCTGCGTTCTCCTTTCTTTCATCCTCTCTCAATATGTTTGCGATAAATGATGAAGGACGCCATTTCTTCTGCCACAGCTGCTCTGTCGAGTCTGAGCGTGACATTAGATGAAAACACCGCTTTTAACGCCCTTTCTTCTCTGGGCAGGTTTCAGCCCAGTTTTCCCTCAACAATGATGCATTTGGACTCCGTTTCCTGGAGGCAGAGCTCAGTGCAGCTTTGATCACCGAGCACAAGCCTCATGGGGGTCGGGCGGTGCTTGGCAGGGGGCACGCTGCCATCTGGTATTAGAGCTCAAACATTAGAGATGCACTAGAGTGAAGCTTCAGAAGTCAGTACTGATGTGTGTTCTGCTCCTCAAGGCTAAATTTCACCTGTAACTGTGGATCAAGGATAGTTTTTCAGGTGGAGGAGGGAGCGTCTCACCTTCTAGCCTTGGTTTCTAATAAGGCTCTACTTTATAGGAACTTGCCACAATCACTTGATGGTTTTGGTTTGGGACAATTCTGTACAGTTTAGATTCAGATTCGTCTTCATGAAAAGTTAAAGGTGCTCTAAGCGATGTAGGGTGACTTCACTTCTTGTTGACGTCCGAAGTATTGTCAAACAAAACGGAGGCCCTCCCTCGACCCTCCCTCCTCCTCATCCCGTGTTCATTCAAGGTGTAATGTCGTCAAGTTAGATCAATGCTTTCATAAGAGAAACATTACCAGAAACGCATGATAAAACGGTTCGCCTCCTGAGGTTATAACTTTAGCTCCCATACTAGGTAACGCAATAATAGCAAGCTAACGTTAGCTTTGTGTTTCCCAGTGAGCATAAACAACGGCTCCGTGTTAAACAAAAAGTTGTCAATAGGCTATAAATTAACATTCAAATTCATAACAAACAGTAACGTTAGGTGAAAACAATCATTCACACGAACTGTCGCCCTACTGTGAGTTTGCTTGATCATTTACAATAGAGATAGAGCGCTAGCAGCTAGAAAAACCTATATGCTGTATTCACCAAGGTTAGCACTGACTGCATAGTTCTAGCTAATTATATCCTTGTGTTGGTTAGGCGAACATGAACGTCCATTTAGAAAAACCAAACTGGATTTACCCACCTGTCCAGCAAAAACAGAGCTACCTGAATGTCGGATTGGAAGTTTTCCAATGTAATTTTGGGACTTTGCTTATCCTTTTCCCTCTTCTTTGTAATTTGTTCATCGGAATGTCGTCTCTTTGGTCGTGTGTCGGCCATATCAAACTTAAACAGAATATAATTCTAACTTCCCTCTTCATGCTTCTCTCTTCTCCACACCCCACTTCATGTGTACACACACTAACCCCACCCCCAAATCCTTCTTGTCTGTGATTGGCTGGAACACTGTTTGTTATGTTTCTTGCTCCAGGTTGGCCCAGTTTGTTTTTGTTGCCGTTTGTGGAGCCTGGGCTGTCTACAGCAGTGGTTCTCAAACTTTTTCAGGAGGCGGCCCCCTTGTGTAGGGTGAATCCTTTTGTGGCCCCCCAAAAGAAAACTCATGACGAAAACATCCTCAAACGAACAATTTTATTTACAAATTTTAGATTGTATCAAAACCAAATGAATTTGTACAATGCTGGAACAACAGTCCTTTTTGTAGCCTTATGTCTCTGATGTTGAATATACAAAATTAGTTAAATTCTACATTTCATAAAATATTTTTTTTTAAATAAAAAATAGTTTTGACAATTAACAATAATATTGTCTGAAAAGTGCAACAAAAGTATTGAATACTGAACAGTAATTTATGATGTCCATAGTAAAAGATGAACACTGAAAAATTAATTTACTGATTGTAAAAAAGTGCATTAAACTTCTTACATGTTAATGTAGTAAATGACAGTGTCTCAAGTTTGGTTTGCAATTTGAACAGCAATCTGTTTTTTCAGCAATCTTTTTTTCTGCAAGAAACTTAAAAAAAAAATCTGCTCTATAATAGTTTTTCAACATAGAAGACATACAATATTATACAAGTTTTACACTATTTTACACTATAAGAAATGCAATGGAGACACATCAATTTAGTAACCACTGTTCAAGTACACACAACCTCAGTGGGAAGGGTGAGACTGTCTTTCTTTGCAGAGCTTATCAATTCTGGGTGTTATTGGGGACAGGCAAACTCTCAAGTCATCTTCCACATTAAGCCGTGCCCTGTATTTTGTCTTTATTGCCATCATGGCTGAGAAAGATGCCTCACAAAGGTATGTTGTTGGGAAAGGCAGCAATATTCTCATGGCCTGAAGAGCAACCTCCTTGTACTCCTTTTCAACTGTGGGCCAAAATTCTGCTGGGCCCTGCTGATTAAATCTCATCCTGAGAGTACGATCACTGGACAGTTCCAAAAGTTCATCTTCAGCCTTTCCACTGAGGCCACTGGCCATCACATCACAAGAAAAGGGATCTCGAACCCAGTCATATTTCTCCATGTCAATGTCTGTGAAGTAGCGACTGAAATGTTCATTCAGTGAGGTGAGGTGACTGGTAATGGTGTTGAGCATGAAGTCCACCTGCCATGCAGTTTGTATCCAAAAATTCGGATAGATTTGGAAACATGTCAGTGATGCCTCTTTGTAGTTTGTGTACCCACAGGTCAGTTTTTCTCATGAAAGCATTTATTTTGTCACTTGCCTCCAGTATTGTGGAATAACATCCCTGAATGGACAGATTCAGTCCATTGAGACTACTGAAAATGTCTGCAAGGTAGGCTAGTTTTGCCATCCACTGTTGGTCAGAAAAAAACTGTTCCAGATCAGGTTTATGTTCTTTCAAAAAATCATGAAGCTCACGTCTGAGTTCAAACACTCGCTGTAAAACTTTACCACGCGAGAGCCACCGCACCTCTGAATGGAACAGTAGCCGATCATGAGCTGCTCCCATCTCTGTGCATAGTTTTGCGAAGAGACGTGACTTTAACGGTCTTGACTTCACGAAGTTGACAGCCGCTACTACTACTTCCAACACATCATGCAGGTCGGGTGCCATTAACTTCGATGCAAGTGCTTGACGATGAAGCATACAGTGAGTGGCTGTGATCTTTGGATTTATGGCTTGAATTCGGGTGACAACTCCACTCTTGCGCCCAGTCATTGCTGCTGCACCATCAGTGCAAACAGACACGCATTTTTCCCAGCTCAGATTTTCTTCTTCCATAAAAGTGTCCAACATTTTGAAAATTTCCTCACCTGTGGCTCTCCCCTCGAGTTCTTTTGAAAATAAAAAATCTTCCATAATTTTACTGTCCCATAAATATCGAACGTACACTAATACCTGCGCAGCACTACTAACGTCAGTGCATTCATCAAGCTGAAGCGCGAACTGCTCACACGATCGTAATCTTTCGGTCAGTTGAGATTTCACATCAAAAGAAATGTCTTTGATTCGCCTGCTTACTGTATCGTTGGACAGCGGTATGGATTTAATCTTATTCGCGGCCTCCTCCCCGATCATCACTCGGCACATATCCACTGCTGCTGGAAGTATTAATTCCTCTACGACTGTGTGAGGCTTTTTACATTTGGCTATTCGCAGGGCTGCAAGATACGATGCATGTTGTGCTTTCTCAGGTATTGTTGTGATGTTAGTCAGTCGTACCTTTTGATTGACGTATTCTTCTTTCTTTCTCTGAAAAAAATCCTTACTTTTATTTGCATGCTCCGGATGAATTGTTGTGAGATGTCGGTTGAGTTTATATGGTTTCAGTGCTTCAACGGATAAAATCTTCAAGCACAGTGTGCACTGTGGTCTGCCGTCACTATATTCCATAAAGCCATATTTTATGTACGAGTCGTCAAATTTACGCAGTTTCGTTTTTTTCACGCTGGGCTCTTCTGTTGTGACCTTCTCAGCCGAGACACTGCATCCTCTATCTAAAAACTTGTCCATTTTAAATAGTCTTGGCATTTATCAGTGTGTTCATGTCGTTGTGTTCACTAGTAACCTAGGCTACCTCAACGGTTTGGTGACGTTTCAGCGCAATGTGCTGTGTATAATTGATAATATTTTTAAAATATTTAATTAAAAAAAAAATACATCACAGTTCACATAGGACAAACCTAACTTACATACATGCAAAATATATTTTTTTAAAATAATTTCATATTCTAGAATTTCTTTGCGGCCCCCCTAGCGCCATCTAGTGGCCCCCCAGGGGGCCGCGGCCCCCAGTTTGAGAACCGCTGGTCTACAGAGACCGCGGTTTTTTACAGTGTGTTCAGGGGGCAGGCAGCTAGCAGATAGTGAGGAGATGTTTGTGGTATGTGACCAAAAAAATGTTGGCCTAAAAAAACGTGTGACATCGCTTAGAGCACCTTTAAGTAGAAAGGAGTAGTAGTTTTATTCTATATATATATATGCTGGTCTAACTAGGACTAGTCACAGCACTTGCATATTGTTGCCATATTGTTAGTTTGATTGCTTCTATTTTTCTCCTCATTTGTAAGACGCTTTGGATAAAAGCGTAAAACATTTGAATGTGACTGTGGCAACATTTTAATACGTTGGTTTAATGCACACAAATCCCAGCGGTTTGGAATTGAAATGCCTGGCGAGTGGCGCTAAAAGGTAAATGCAAACAAACATGAGTTAAAAACACATTTTCTGAAGCAACCATGCCATTTTTGCTGTTTCTAGTCTTTCAGCTCTTTTATCGTGACTCATGTTTCACAGGAATCTAACCTCCACATCACAAGTGCAATGCTGTATCAGATGAGATACTGAGCAAGTTTTCCACATTAGAAAAGTCGTACATAAGTTATGTGATGCAAACATCAAAATGTATTAGTTCACAAATCATGAGTTATGGTACAAGTGTTTTGAGGTCATATAATGTAGTATTGTGTACGTAGTATATGCTATTTTCTTCTGGAAACAAACTTTGTTGCATTATTTTCCTGTTATCTCTGTAAAGCTGTTTTGAAACAATCTGTATTGTAAAAAGCACTGTAAATAAATGTGACTTGACTTGACTATTGTGCAAGAAACTGTGAAATTAAGTCCTTTTTAATCGATAATCTGCACCTATATGCAAAGGGACAAAGTTGTAGTTGTTTTACTGGCTCTTGTGTTCATTTGATCTGCAAAACACAAAACAAAATGTACACTGAGCAACGTATTTCAGGGTTTGCAGAAATGTAGTCACATATTTATAATGAGCCTGGGTTGATAGCTTGTATTATGTTGTAATGCTTAATATTTGAAACAACCCAATAAAGTAATTAAACATATTTCCATTTGGGGATTTAAGACAAGTTGGAAGTTATACTAACTTTAAGAGATGAATTATGATGACTTAATTTAGGATTTTTTTTTACTTTAAGTTTTATCTTAAAGTCCCCCTGTAGTGAACCAAAGACGCAGGTCTCAAAAACGCGGTTTGAAATCGCTGGTGTTTCTGACGTCACAAACTACCTTGTAACCAATCAGGTCAACGTGCAATCGGCAATGAGTGGATCTCTGAGCTGGTGTGAGTGAGTGGAGGCGGGGCTCATTTGCATATTCATAGAACCACATATACTAAATGAAGCAAGCGTGTAGACTTACATTCAAGCTATTTTAAGGCATGAAGTTTTTTTTTTTCAAGGAAAAAACGTTTAAATACATAGTTTGGGTGATAAAAGATGCGTTTTAGGGGATACAATTATTGACTACAGGGGGACTTTAAGTAAAAATATAAGAATATTCTTGAATGTGTTTGAGGACACATAAAACCCTTTATTCTTAAGTTAGAAAATATAGCAGTTAAGAAGAATTTAATTCTAAGGAATGTCCTTTGTGAATCCAGTCCCTTGAGTTCTGCTTTTCTTCCACATCATCAGTCACATGGACTATGTCTTAGATGGAACATCAATTTACTGCTTTAACAAACATTTGAGCAGTGGCGAGACTAGAATTAAAATCACTACAAGTACACTTTTAAAGTCAGACAACACTACTATTAGAATTAGCAATGGCTGACTTAGCTTCAGAGAATGTTGGCAAACCAAGAAGCTCCTTTTCACTTACATAATTAAGCCCGCTAGCAACAATGTGCCACAGTCGCAGACATACCGTTCACTTAGCATTAATACTAAATGGGTCAGTCAGGATTAGGCCATTTATATAGCTATGTTCTGCTGAGTCATGTGTGCAAAGCAATAGTTTTCCGGCTGGCCCTCATTAGCATATGCCAAATAAGTCAATATTGTGGAAATAAAGAGACAATAGGAAGTTAGATTGTTTTCCAGTGTGCTGCTGTGCCGCACAAAAATCAGAGAAAGCATTACAATGATCAAGCTCTTTTCTAAATAGTCCCGACGGGACATGCACGTTTTCAGTGAGAAGTAATTTACCTTTCTACACTAAAAGCAAAAATGTCAATAAGAGGCGTGTATTAATTCATAGCCAGAAACCTGTCGCATCACTTCAATAATGTGACAGAAAAAGCATTTAAGCAGAACAATATTATAGATTCCTGTTAAGCGCAATAGTTAACAAATGCTGAGTGGATAGACTGAGCCATCAGATAGTGTGCTCTCATAAAAGACTGTAGTAGTCAGTCTCTGATGTCTGCTCTGTTGTGGAGAACAGTTCTAATTTTCTTTATCTCAAAAGAGAGAATTCTGTCATCATTGAGATATTACATTCTCTCTTTCGGCAGTTTCATCTCTATCGTTTCATATCAGTAATGAAACAATGGATTTCAAGAGGGACAATCAATGTCAGAAGATAAAAATGGTATTTTGAGCTAAATTTCCATTTTTTGTATAAACCGGAGAAATAACAGATGGTAGTCAGTGGTGCTAAAAACACAACCGTTCAGCATAGCTACACTGATCTGTGTGTTATGAAGCTCTAGTTTTATTGATTTTGAATGGCTAAAGCTAATGACATGGATCAGAGAATAATCACTCCAAATTCTTTGCAATTACATGTGAGCGGCAAAACGGCACAAATGCTATAATCATAAACCTGATTTAACTCAAAACACACTCCGTCTCAATGAAAATTCCTTTATTTTCACAAAAGCCTAATTTTTGGACTGAGACTTTATTTTCAAGACAATGAAGCACATTTTCCTCTCAAATTCCCATTATTGTAATGTGAAAAAAATAGAAGTCTTATTACTTTATTGAGGGGAAAAAAGACACATATTTAGATATCATGGTAATATTTTGTAGTGCCTTAGATTATGCAGATTCTTTTTAAAAAACATCGTATTAGTCATTTTACTGTATTACAGTAGAAAAAGTACTTCATAATAATAAAAAACATCATTAAGATGAATGAAAATTACAAAAAATACAAATAAAATATCCAGATGCAGTACAGTAATGACAATTTGTGAATTTAAATAGACTAACTGTGAAGACAATAATGTCACAGTGTAAAAAATCTCGATGGTCCTAAAGGTAGGTTTCATTCTAACTTTTCTCTTACATTTTAAGTGCTGGATTATTACACACGTGTTCATGACATTCACCCTCAAACACGTCATATGGACCTGACCGTAGCACCAGTCGCCAGACACACAAAATGCATTGTGTATTTTTTTGTTTTTGCACCAATAACTAGGCCTATAAGTTGATTTATAGAAAACAATACAGACATTTGAATTAAATGGTCTCTCACAAGACTAAAATCCTAAATGTAAACAGACGCCTACTGTCTGAAAGATGATCTCCTACAGTATAAACTGCATATTTTTTCTCCTACAGTATAAACAGCATCATTTACATTTATGCATTTGGCAGACACTATAATCCAAAGCGACTTAGTGGGCATTCAAGCAGTGGCGTGTGGTGTGTGTGTGTGTGTGTGTGTGCGTGCGTGCGTGCGTGCGTGCGTGTTTACTTATTTTTAGTTCAATGTAAATTCATGTTAATTTCCATATGATGTAAACTTTATGTAAACTTTTTAAGTTTTCCATTTACATTACTCTATCTATAAGCAGATCATTGCCATGTCTACATGCCTAAATATATTTAATATATATATTATCTATTGTAAACATGTTCATATTGATTCTAAATGAATAATAATATGGTACAATATAAATACAATAACAGAAAAAGCAATGCTATTTATCTGTATCTGTTATTTTTAATAGTCCCTTTATTTTTGGCCCATTAGTCAATAACGCCTCTGTAAACACAACCATGGTCACAGGCACAGAGGTGCTGCTTTCATTTAACAGAGCTCAATGAAATACTCTGAAAGCCAGCTCTTTCACAGACCATTGTTTCAAGATCATTTTGATTCATTTTGATGTGACCGAAAGTGATGATGATATATGAGTGGATGAGCCGTTTGCTTTGCAATTATTCTGTCCATTTCAACAGTCTGACCCAGATTTGTGGACCCTTTGTGAACATGATAGGCGAGCATTATCACAATTGCAGGGTAATGAGCCAGACATAGCGTGATTGCCAGGTTTTAAGGTGAACTTTTAAGGAGAACGTATACGACATTAGGAGGATCAGGCCGCTCCTATCAGAGCATGCTACGCAACTCATTGTCCAGGCACTTGTTCTATCCAGACTGGACCATTGTAATGCTCTTCTGGCTGGTCTCCCAGCTTGCTCTGTCAAACCTCTGCAACTGATCCAAAATGCTGCAGCTAGAGTGGTCTTTAACAAACCGAAGAAAGCACACGTCACTCCTCCTCTCCTCACAAAACTGCACTGGTTGCCAGTTGCCGCTCAAATTCAAGCCACTGATGTTTGCCTACAGAACAACCATCGGCTCTACTCCATTTTACCTAAACTCATTACTTCATACAACACAAAAGACGATATTTTGAAGAATGTTGGTATTGGTAACCAGACAGTTGATGGACCCCATTGACTTCCATAGTAGGAAAAAAAATACTATGAAAGTTAATGGGGTCCATCAACTATTTGGCTACCAATACCAACGTTCTTCAAAATATCTTCTTTGTGGTGCCAAGATAAAAAAAAGAGCAAACTAAAATGGTATGGTTGCTTCAGCAAATGTGTTTGTATCTCACATTTGCTTTTGTTAACACTATCGGGTATTTTCTGAGGTGTTATTTGCAAACGCGATAGAGCATTAGCTTTTCAGCGTTAAATTTAATTCCCGAGCTGCCGTACATGCAAAAACAACCAACATAAATAATCAAACATTGACGGATTCGCGTTCATCAGTTTCGGATCAAATTGAACAAGCTTTTAGTGGCATTCACTGGACATTTCACTTTGAGATTGTCTAGAAAGGCAATGTATAGAGGCAACGTAATTTCATTGTGCAGAAATGTCGCCACAGGCACGTTTTTCCAAAGATCCTGGTTTGAATGCAATGGGTACATTGGTATGAGCTGATTCAATGCTATTCCTTGATGTCAACGTTAAGCTCTCCTGCTCAGCATCCACTAATCTTCCCGCAGCATCACCCTGACTAATCACAGATAATGTGTGGATTTGAACCACTGAGTTCCTAATAGCAACAGCGGGGCACTGGCTCATGAACCCAGATGACACAGAAGAGAGAAGACACCTCTCAGACGGATAATCTGCCGTAGGGATAAGGAGACTTGGTTAGCTCAAGACACTAACCCCACAGAGGCCCAACGCTCGTGTCTCTCAAACTTGGGCAAAGGACATATCATGGATTTTCCTTTCTCATTTAAAAGACAATGCTTTGAAACTGAAGTTCAAGATGCAGAGCCTCAGTCTGACCATTTATGGAAGTTTAAAGTTTAAAATTTTTCACCTAAAAATTTAAATGTTGTCATTGTTTATTCACCCTTACGACTTTCTTTCTTCTGCAGAACACAAAAAAAATATATATATTTTGAAGAATGTTGATAGCCAAACCATTTTGGTGGCCATTAGGGGATTTTGCAACGGGTTGTTCTAGGAACACCAGGGTGGTTCCCCAAGAACTAATGGTTCTCCTAGGAACGTTTTCCTGGTTGCCTTCGCACCGCCAGTAGGAACTCTAAAGTGACGTAAGCCATGCTTGTTGTTGGGACTTTTATTTTGACGGCACGGCGGACCTTTATTTTGACGGCACTCTGAACGCTGTGAGTCACACAGTGCTCTCATTCTCCGTGTTCATTAGTTTACGATCTGTCCTGTCTAATACATTAATAGATTTAACTGTTATACATAGAAAGTAGACAGTAATGAAAAGTATTAGCATATGCCGTGTGGTTAATGTCCAGTGTTGCTAGCTGAACAGAAATACATAACCATGTTTCGCTTGGTCTCCTCAAAGTTGCGTTGGATTTTCTCCTCAGCGTAAAGGTTAGGAGGCCCATCTATCACTGTTTTCCGTGTTCGTAGAGTTAGTTTCTGGAGTAAATATAGGCTACAATCTGTGTGTTTACAGCTTTTTTCAAAATGGCGGGTGCCGGTGTTTCGCGTGCATTCGGCCAATCAGCGTATACTAACGTCACGGATAGTTCCTATAGTGCTGGTTTAGACCCGAGCTAAATTAGTTCCTCCAAAAGAGTTCCTAGAACTAAAATCGGTCCTTGTTCCTGCAGTGCGAACACGCCAAAATCCGGGTACTTCCGCCAATAGTTCTAGGATGAAAAGGTTCCTCCGGTGCAAAAGCCCCTAATAGCATATTGCATAGAGAAAAAAACACTGAGAGATTTCTCAAAATATCTTCTTTTGTGTTCCACAGAAGAAAGTCATACAATTTTGGAACAACATGAAGATGAATAAACGACAGAATTGTAATTTTGGGTGAACTGCCTGAAAAAAGAGCTGATCATTCACAAACCATCAGGATTATATCGCAGCCGTGAGCAAATAACACAAAAGACAAAACCACCGATATTTACAGATTTGGCCCATTCTGATGAACAACAATGCAAACTATGTCTGTATGCAAATATTAGCCAATAACAGGAGCATTTCATGGTACAGCAAAAAGCAGGAATTTGAGGGTAAAATGAATTGTCCTAAAAATAATGCCGCTCCTTAAGGCTCCTAATAGTAGACTTTTTTTAAATAATGTGCACCACGTTGTGCACAATAAACCAGGGATATGCATTAAGAAAGTGTAAATTGTGATTTCATGTTCTATGTTTTCATGTCTTTCAGCAAACAACATTAAATGATACAAAAAGTCAAAGCTGTTTATAATATATTCATAATTTAGACAGACTTGTAATATTTTTTTAGGAAGGTATATCCAATGCTCTGAAGGCGAAAGGGTTGGAACATTTGTAATTGTCTTTTCGGTACAGTTAAAATTATGGGGAACGTCTCGTAACTCTATAATAAGAATGCAGACATCCCATGAGCCTTTTATCATTATTAGGATCTTTGCTCTTCACAATCTTCTACAGAAATCCTTCAGAGACGCTTTCTTTTCAATAAAATTCTCTTATTTCTCAGTCCGCTCTGTTTTGAATTACTCCTGGTTTCTTATTCCCTTTCATTCTCTTCAAAACATCAAATCTTACGTCTTACTCTCCTCTGGTTTTGCTCTTTTATTCTGCTGGTCCCTACATGAGTGGCTTTCCACCATTCTATGAGTGGGAGTCTGCACACAAACAGGGCCTCGCACTCAAGCCAAATACAAATGTTTTTTTTTCAGTAGATGGATGGAAAAGCCTCTTGAGGTGCCCACAGATGGGGGCTACAGCAGTGCCGAGGCCGTGTGGGGTTGCGGTGCTATAGTGATAGCAAAAGGGCTGTATTTCAGTATCACCTGCCATACGCTATTAGTTACAGTGTATCATTGGACTTCTTTGTAAGCATTGATTCCTGTGAACCTGTTTGAATCAGCCAATCAGTGCCGTTAAAATTCCCATTCAAGGTCATTAGGAAATGCTGTTTTTCTGACGCAGCATGAAACACAGAAACGCATATGAACGTTCACATTATGATTGCCACTGAGTCTGAGACGAAGGAAGCCTTCCTGCCTCCTCTGTCGTTATTGTTCATACAAAATCACCTCCCAGAATTGGCACAGCTTTAAAATACATTAAAACACTTTGCTCTTGACAAAAAGAGAATGGTAATTTCCGCATACGCAACACGTATTTTGTAAAAAATGTATTGTTTTATGCATAATTCTGGCTGGTTTCCTTCCCCTTGGATGATAATCGCACTAAAAGGAGGAAAATATGGTAGACAATTTTGATGGAATTAAATAAAAAGAGGTTAATATGTTGGATCAACAATATTGGCACAGCTCAACACTTTGTTTCTGTGCCAGTTTTTAGTGGAACAAGGTGTTAAAATTTGGATCAGGATCAAATGTCCATGTGTCCAGTCATATCGCCAAAAAATCTGATAAGAAAACACTCGAGCCAGTAGATTACTGAAGAAATTAGTCTACCGTATGGTGCTTCAAGAACCAAAAACATGCCAAAAGTAATAGTAATAAATGACAATGTTTTTGTATGGTAAACAACTACGGGTCATTCTCGCTGCTTGCCAAGTCTGCATTTATTTGATTTTCCAAAAAAGAAATATATTTTTTAATATTGTGAAATATTCTTACAGTTTAAAATAACTGTTTTCTATTTCTAAGTTATCACTGTGATGGCAAGGCTGAATTTTCAGCAGAAACATTTCTTATTATCACACACATTTGAAAACGCCTGCTGCAAACTACAAAAGAACAGCATTTACTTGAAATAAAAATCTCTTGTAACATTATAAATGTCTTTACTGTCACTTTTGATCAGCTTAATGCATCCCTCTGAGTAAAAGTATTAACTTCCTTAAACAAAAAAATCGTACTGACCCCAAACTTTTAACAGTAGTGTATACATATTTCTGTAATGGCAACTCTTGGGAGTGTTTGGCATGGTAATGGATATGGCAATGTGACTGATATGTTTGGTCTTGGCAAAATAGATCTGCTACGCTGCTGATGTTATTGCTGCTGCTGTGAGCAAGTAAGACATGCTGATAAGCATACATTAATTACCAGTAGCAGATCTATACAGGTTGAGCTGGGGAAGGTGGAGGGTTTCTGAAAGCGTGCTGCAACTGCTAAGGCAATGCTAACCAAGTATGTGAAGGTTGAGCAGCGAGCTCATTGGCTACTGATACAGCAGGAACCAATCAGCTGTGCCCAAAAGAGAATGATGTGATTGTAAGCAGTTTAAGAAAAGAAGCCTACGCCTTCTAGAGTTTCATGACAGAATTTATATATATATACTTATATATATTCAAATTACCAAATATTCTAACTAAAAAACTGAGCAAGCTGCAGAAATCCCTATTACTGTACTCTACCGTATGGTGCTTCGGGACCCAAAAAAGGGCCAAATTAATAGTAATACATTTCTATGTTGGATTTTTGACTAGACATTTGTTATTTATTTTGTGTGCACTCGATGATACCCAAAGTAATATCAGGGTCCTAAAGCAAAGCCGCTTCTATACCTAATGTGCTGCTCATCACAATTATCACTTCTGATGCAATTTACGCTCTTAGTTTCAGATTATTAATCATTTCATACTGCAGAAAGACAGTTCAGCACTCAATAACCCTGACAGATATGACTCATCTTCATGACACACGATCAAACGGCAGCATCTGCACTATGGAGAGGGCAGGTCACGAATAATTTGAATCAGGATCACAGCACACGATTCTACGCATACGCATGGCCTTGTCATGCATTAGAGGCGGATGTATAGACAGTGTGCGGATGGGGGTTGGGATGGTGGTGTAGGGGGAGGATAAAAGGGACACGGGGGGGTCGGCGGCGGAGGAGCATCAGGGGAATCCGTTAGGGCGGAGGTCAGCTCTGTCTGTGCCAATAGTTGTTGGAACAAGGTGTGGAATTATACTCCAGATCAGGACCAAGAATATATTTATCTAGTTGTAACGCCAGAAATTCAAGCTGGGTTTTAAATAGCTTCATTTTCATTCTGTTGTTCTATAAAATAAATATAAATAAAATAATAAATATATCACTAATATTGTAATACAGGTTATTGAATATAGTGGAGAAAAAAAAAAAATTTCTGTAATGACAGATAGGATCCCACATAGACGTGTTGCATTGCTTGGATAAAATAACTTCAGACTGCATGACTGCCCTTTGTTAAGAGCAATTGAAGGATCAGTCAAAACTGTAAACTCAACAGGCGCATGATGCAATGACACATAAACTGCTTAAGAAAACAAGCACTCCTTTTGTCCTGTTTTCAGCTTAGAGCCAAAATAAATAACCCGATGCTTTGAGGCAAGACGCACTTGACAAAAAGGCGAAAAACGCTTGTAGTGGCGATTCTCGCTGACCAATCAGTGATCTGCAGTGTTTACACGGTGCATTTTAGTATCGGTACGGCTCGCTTGGAACCTCAACCGAGGTGGTACTAAAAAAAGTACCAGGTTTTTCGGTGGTACCAAAAATCAATGGAATCCTCACTCAAAAGTGAGCCGTACCGAGCCGTACCATGCAGTGGAAAAGCACCATTTCAGTAACTGTTCAGTTACTGTTACTCTGCATTAATGAAATACAGTGTGTGATCTTGGTATATGAACATGCAAACGGATAATGGTATTGCTATATATACACACTACTGTTCAGTTTGTGGTCAGTAATATATTTTTTAAAGAAATTAACACCTTTTTCCAGTAAGGAAGCATTAAATTGATCTAAAGTGACAGTAAAGACATTTATAAGGTTACAAAGGTTTTCTATTTCAAATTAATGCTGTTCTTTGGAACTTTCTATTCATTAAAGGATCCTTAAAAAAGTATCAGTTTCCATATTAAGCAGCACAACTGTCTGTTTCCAACATTGATAATAAGAAGAAATCTTTGTTTGCTTGAGCATTAAATGGTTTCTGAAGGATCATGTGACACTGAAGAATGATAGAGTAATGATGCTGAAATTACAGCTTTACCATCACAGGAATAAATTACACTTTTAAAAAATGTATTCAATTAGAAATCAGTTCTTTTAAATTGTGATGGTATTTCACAATATTATTGTTTTTAATTAATAATATTTATCAAAAATACAGCCTTGGTGACTTATTTCAAAAACATTAAAAGAGTCTACTGACCCCTGGTGTATATTGTATACATGTCTCTACATTTACAAAAATCGACATTTAACAAATATTCTGTGAAGAATAACTGGAGTGAAGAGTGTGACAACAACAATCCCCATTAGGCTACTCCTATTCGCTAACATGAAAATAATTTAAAAAGGCTTTTGAAATAATTGATTATAGCTTTTGATGCTAATCAGTTAATTATTTGAAAAGCTCAAAAGTCACTCAAACAAAGAAGTAATGCTTTGGTGCGAGGGCTGATTTTGACATCTCGTTCAGCACGGCTGCTGTTCACACACACACACACACACACACACATGTGTCAGTGAGAGTAAACGCTACTCACGGCAGTTCTCCTCGTCGCTGTTGTCAGAGCAGTCATCATCATCATCGCATCTCCATATGGTGGGAATACATCTCATGTTTGTACACTGAAACTGTCCATCCTCGCACTCCGTCTCAGTGCCAGTTTCGGTACCTGAGAACGACATTGAAGAGAATTATACAGTCGCGCATTTGCTCTTCCACTCAAACCAATATAACCTGCAACCATTACATGAAAGGAGCGCAATATATCTACTACTGCACAATAACACATGACTGAACCGAGCAAATCCAAACACAATGTAATTTGACCAGCAATTATATTACTACACGCGCACTTCAGTGAAGCCATGACAAAGAAAACGAAAAAACACACTCAAACCTTTCTTTCATTCCTATTTCAGACACAAATGTTTCTGTTAGGATGGGTATGAATATGAAACAATAAATCCATGCTGCCAAATCATTAACCTTTAATATTTTACTCGAGCAAACTAGATTTTTAATCAAGTGTTGTGTGTGTGTTTATAGAAATGTGGAAACAAGGCTGCCCGCGTAGAATCAAGTGTTAGTCTCGCGCATCCACGAGATAACCAACACAGCATCATTACACAGTCTATTAAAAAGGCTTACGATAATTTCACGCCCGAAAAAAAGAGAATACAACAAACCTTTTGCTAAGTATAATTCCGAAAGTAAGAAATGAAAAAATAATAATTTCCCAGTTTCTGTCCACATTTCCGAAACGGGTTGGAGTGTTCATCCACAAACAAAAGCGTGTCCGGATGGCGTCGCTCCTTCACTGAATCTCCAATAGATTCACTGGCAATTTGAATCAATGACGACATCAAACGTAAGCGAGTATGAATAACTGCACTGAAGGGTAGTGTGCCATCAAACACCATTTACTACATAGAATATGAGGCATGATGGAGTCAAAACAACAATCATGGAATTATTATTATTGTAGAGATTTTTTTTTATCATCATTTAAAACCTTTTACAAGTTCCCCAATTTTATTTATTTATTTAGCCAGCCAGCCAGTATATATTTTATATAAAAATAAATATTTTCTTTTCATTTAAAATATTATTTACATTATATATATATATATATATATATATATATATATATATAAATATATATGATAATTATTGTTTCTTTTTTATATATATATGTATTTATAAAAAGAGTAACATGTAACTGTTAAAAAGTGTGGTTGGTCTAGAGATTTTTGGCAAGACTAATACATTTAATTGTATTTATTAAAGGCACACCACATAACTTTTGGCCACTAGGGGCGCTAGACCTGTAACTTTCATGTCGAGCGCCCCTAGTGGCCACAAGCGCCGCAGCACTGTCGCAAAAGCCAAGAAGACATCCACGATCCCTCTCACCTTTTCTCTTTTTTGCCTCCTCAGAAGCAGTTTTAAACTTTTTCCTTGCCTCAGCCATGGCCAGGAGTCGAGTAGGCGGAAAAATAGTAGCAAAAGCGTTAGCTCCTTGAGCATATCAGAGCTTGTGGTCACGTGACGGTCGTAAAGTGATTCATTCTCCAGGCATTCTCCAGGTCACATGACCTGACCAAAGACGGTGCGTCTTCTGCAAACTTATAAGCGGTATTTCAAGAGGGCAGCCCCGCTCGGAGCATTGATAGTGTCAAGCGCTGTATATTGGCCTGAGGAATCATTTAAAATAACTCATATGTCGATGTCACTTCGTAAAGATACACTACGCGTCTATAGACTGGACACGTATTTTCTGGCCGTTTTCACAAATTCGTGTTATTGTAGTTTGCATTTTCAGGCCTCCAAAACGCCGTTGTCGTTGACGTGTAAAATGAACGCCCAAAACGCATAAAAAGTGTTTCGTTGAAAACGGTGCCGTGTAAACGCCCCGCCCCCTTAGCCTAAAAATCTCATGCAACATAGCACCACCCCTCCGGTATGTTCACGTGCATATCCTCAAAAAGCGAATCACCCTGAAGCAATAATATACAGAAAGGAAGCAAGACAGAAAAAGTATGAGATGATCAGTTTTTAAATTGCATTAATTATAACCCTTATTAAGATAATGGGGTTAGGTGACCTTGTAAAAGAGTTACAGTAATATAGACTGCATCTGTGGCACTGTGCCAGCATGAACAATTCTGTCAGTCAAAACTAGGCCAGAGCGACCCTGACAGGATAATCAGTCATTTTAATAGCAGTAAGATGGGCTGAACTCAACCCCTCCCCCGACTGCTTAACTGTGAATGTAGCCAACCACAACAAAGTATTCAAAGGGGAAAATGTACAGGGGCAAAGACCCTATTGTCATGATCCTGGCATGTACCCAGATTATGTAAACTGGCATTTAGGGATACACACAAAATGCTGAAAGGAAATGTATAGAACAAGTTTTAAAAAATGTCTGAGCAGATGTTTTTTTTTTTTTTACTTTTTTTTTTAACCTGATTGCACCTAGATCAGAATATATGTTTTCAAATAAATCAATATATTTGCATGTGATATTTTGTAAATGAATGAGATGCTGCATTGTGTGAACTAGAGTAAGTGAAACCAAAATACTGGATTCTGTTACCTTTTTAAGCGTGATGTAACAGAGTAATTAGATGATCATGAAGATCATGATTTGACTATTCAGGGTTGCCCGATTGCCCGTCTTAAAAAAAAAAAAAAAAAAAAAAATTGTTTTTCCTACTATGGAAATCAATGGGTGCAGTCAACCGTCTGCCAACATTGTTTAAAATATCAATGACCTGTCGAACGGATTAGGAAAGGTTTAAACCACCCTTTCCAATCCGATTGAAATCCGATTTGGCCAAATAATTCCTTTCACAAATTATGAAATATCTGCCTTGACTAGTGGTCAACACTGATATAAAGTTAAAAAAATGTCAACAAAAACACTTCCAATATCGGAATTCTAATTTACAGAACATCATGCTACAAAAGTAGGCTAATTAAAAAGTGGTAAAGCTTAAATTTGAGCTTCTTCATTGTATTTCGAAACTTTTTTTTTTTTTTGGTTCTGACTACCACTAACGTTATATGTCAGTTATCATATTCTAAATAGCCCTACCAGCAAACATTGGTCCGACGGCAACGTCCCTGGTCACAAATTCGCGGTAGGACGTCCGGCATCGGTAAAATAAAAATAATAATAATAATAAAACTATGTAACACGTACAGATAGTCGTCCGTTCAACTTTCCGTGGGACATGCCCAAGTAATGCATCAATCATATATCTTTTTTTTTTTTTTTTTTTTTTTTTTTTTTACATATAGCCTAACGTTATATATATATATAAAATGAAAAGCTTTCATTTCTGTCAGTTTGTTATAAATGTGCTTCTTGTGGTACAAATTGCAAGTCAAAAGTATAGGGATGTTCGCCGTGACGTCACGACGCGCTCTGGTTGGCAGAAGAACAGTAATGACCGCTTAAAGCGCAGCGCAAACACAGAAGAAAAATGGTTGTATCGTGCTTTGTGATCGTGTTAACAGGTTCGATAAGAGTCCCAAGAGCTTCTACCGCGTACCTAAACAGCCTGAATCAAGAAAGAAAGCTTTGAATTTCTGCAATTAGGCGTCTATACCCAGCGGAAAACAATGGGAGCCAGCGGACCACGATCGCGTCTGCTACCTACATTTTGCGTTTAAAATTAAAACTAATTTTGTAAATAAATGTTACTAGTAGGTTCTATCGCATTGATGGGTTAATTAATGAATGAATAACTGTACAAAATACCGCGGAAGAAGTGTCAAAGTGTTTGTTTACATAGCATAACTTTTTGTGCATGCTGTGACTGAGCAATGGAAGTATAATAACACTGACATACCCTTATAAATTAAGGGCAAATTATTGTATTTTCATTCATACATTTTACTTATATGTTAACCAATGTTATATATCAGAGGTAAGATAATTTTGATTCAAAATATAGCCCATGGATAAATTACACCTGTATTTTTACTCTAGTTGTAACATATTTACCAGTTATCCTTAGTTACAACAAGTAATATTCGTAATTATTACTTTATTTATATCATCTAAAGATTTGTACGCCTTCATCGACGTAAACATAGATGGCGTGTCGATGAGATACAGATAACGTTAGATGTCGCCGAATGTCAAATGTGGCCATGTGTCCGGGCTTTTGCTCCAATTCTCACTCAGGTGATATTGATCAGGCAGAGAACATGAACCCTGGTTATATAAAAGCTTAACCTTATATCTCTTTTTTGGTTCTTCGGACAAATAATTAGCATATGCTGACAAAACACAGGTAGACTGCTGCGAGTCTGCGACATGTTTTGGTTCTTTCTGCCAACCAGTTTGCGACCACGCCCATATCGTGACGTCACATTTGACTCCGGCGAACATCCCTATTGAATAGTCGCACCTGGCTTTAGGGGAATCCCGCAGAGTCTAGACGAGCATGAGAAAGTTTATTCTCTCACACCACTTAGCATCACGTGAGCCATTAAGCCAAATTCAAGAGTTTAGAGGACACACCCCTGCGAACGAAATTTATTCAAATGTGACACATTTAACTTATTTGATATTTCAGTGATACTGATATTCGTGTCTGTGGCGATGGCAAATGTTTCAGCAGCGGCACCGAATGATCGAATAACGGCAGGAAAAGCCGCGCGCAGTCCGAAGTGCGCGAGATGCCGTAACCACGGCTTCGTAGTCCTGTTAAAAGGCCATTCGGGGAAATGTCAGTTCAGGCAGTGCGTGTGCTGGAAGTGTGCTCTCATCAACGAGCGGACGAAAATCCTGGCATCTCAAAGACGGATCAAATCCGTTCAGGGACACGAATCACCGGCTACCGGCCGTCCCGAGCAGACCGCTCTGTCTGACAGGAAAACGGGTAACGTTAACGTTACTTCAACTAACGGAGTGAGCGGAGAAACCGACGTCAGCGCGAGAAAGGGTAATGCTATTAATGCGCCCGTTAATCGACACGGCACAAGTGATAAAACGTACACTGACCTGCGCGGTTCCGTTAACTCGGGCGCGGTTTATTGCGATCTGAAGACACCCGCGGGACCGAGCAGCGCTCTTGGAGGTTTGTGCAGCTTTAAACCCTTCATTTCTAATTAGTAATCCTTTTATTTCAATTATAACCTTTATGTTTAAATAGCCTGGTGCATGTATGACGTCACTTTGTATCACGCTGGTTCCGTCGATAAAAACCCAATAGGATTTTCCCATAGGCTTTTGGATTTTCGATAGCCGGAAGTGCTAAAATGCTAACTTTTTAAAAACTTATTTATTTTTTATTAAACTTTCAGTAAAGCATACAATTGACATTTAACATCAAGCTACCTAAAATGCGTAGTCGTTTCTGCGTTTTGGCCTACAAAGTGATGTCATACCTGCGCCAGTCTGTTTAACCAATAGGCTTACTTACACCAATTTTTATATAACTTAACCAACGACTCAGCGTGTTTCTAAATCTGTAACTGTTATTTACACAAGTAAAACATTATATAATTGACCTGAATAATTAGGAAACATTAATACTAAATTAGTATTAGCTAAACTTTTTACTAATTAAAAAGGGACCAGTATAGTTTACATTCCATGTACAATTTCATGTAATAAAAATCAAATGAAGCTAAATCTAATGAACTTTTCATCCATTGCAAATGCACTTTATAGTATTATTGAAAATAAATGCATAAATAGGCACTTTTTACCTAAAAAGAAAACTGTTTGTGACCTAATCACTGGGTTCATGCGAGTCCTTAAAATGTAGGCTATTATAAATGTCTTATATTCAGTTTGATCACATTTAGGGTCATAAAAGTCTTAAATTGTTTAAGAAAAGACTTAAAAGTCGAGTTTATATACATCCCAGAAACAAACAGGCAGTGTCTCTATGAAGAAAAGATGATTGGCTGGCTCTTTTAACTGTAAGGCGGGACTTCCGGTCTATTGGTTGTATAGTCTCACCAATTTAACTTTTAATTTGCATAAAATTAGTTACAATTAGAATCTAGTTATCTAGAATTTAGTTAAAATCTTTTTTTTTTTACATGCCAAAACATTTTTACAGTGTAATGAATACATCTTCATTGAATGATGTGTGTAAATGTTTAAAAGTAATTTGAAAGCGCAACCGAATATTGTATAATACTGGATATATCCACAGATGCACCACCTTTTCCTGGAGAGTACATAATTACAGAGGCATACCCTGGGCAAATGTATCCAGCAGAGATGTTCGCGATCCCTCTTCCCATGCACCCGCAGTACACGGACCGATACATGTTCCCGGCGGTGCTGGTGAGCGTGAGACCACCTGCACCAGGAGCCTTCAGGGAACATGTTGGATTCGTTCCCTTTCCACCAGGAGCGCTGTCTTATCCACTGGAGAGTCGGGAGTTGCAAGTATGTTCCACAGGCATGATGGTGAAAATTCAGCTTTGACATCACAGCAATAAAGTACATTTTAAGATATATCCAAATAGAAAACTGATATTTTAAATTGTAATATTTCACAATATTACCGTTTTACTGTATTTTTGATCAAATTCATATGTTTAATCAAATGAATACAGCATTGGTGAGCATAAGAGAATGCTTTCAATAACATTACCAACCACTAACTTTTGAATCATAGGATTCAATGAATTCAATGATGAATTTTTTCTTGTTACAGTTACATATACATTTTTAATCTCTTTACCCAAACATTTGATCAAAGGGCTTCACTGTCACAAAAATACTTAGGGCTGCTCTCACTTCTAAGAAAAAAGAGAAATTATGTCTATTTCTTATTCCCCGTTATCTACAGTCGACTTACCGTATGCGAGAGGTTTAAAAAAACAACAACGTGAAACCCCAAAGCTAGTTTACATTATTTGATGTCCTTTTTCTACTAGCTTCATTCTCCATATCTGCAGCGTCAGGCTACAGCTGAATAAATCTAACATCTGTGAAGAGTGTAAATCAAGAGGAAGAACGTGTTTATGAACATTCCTTTAAAGTTTCGGTCAACTCCAGATTTTCACACCAAACCCTGCTGTTGTATTTATGCATAATCTGAATGTCCTGTTCTCGTGTTTGCTCCATGGTTCGCAGTATAGTCCGTACCTCCCGTATCCAGGCCTGAGAGATGAACGTTACCACCATTCACAGTGTCACATGACCGGAGAGCAAGGAAGATCTGAGGTTCCTCCTCAAGCTGCAAGTGTCCCAGGTATTAAAGATTAAAACATGTATTACATTGTTGATTATTCTGATAATACTAAGGGGAAAGGAAAAACACTCCTACCTAAAGAGGCCATATGATGCGTTTAAATGTTTACCATTTCCTTTTAGTGTGTAATGTGTCTGTGCATGTATAAGATCAGCATTTACAAAGCTCAGTGTCCCACAGGCCTAGCTAAAACGCCTCGATCGAAGTTCATATGTTACTTCCTCAAACGTCTACGTCACAATGTGAAATTTTAGCATAATGCTCGCCCAAAGGCATATGCAAAGAGAGAAGACTTCGGTGAATTGAACTGTTGGCATCATGTCGTAGAGACGCAGTGTTTGGATGCGAATGCAGAACCCCTTTGTTTGGCCTTCTGAAAACAGCCATAAACTCTGAAACCTGCCATTATATGGGCTGTTACATTTCCAGCATATCCCTGAGGTCTTTGACCAATCACAACGCACTAGGTCAGCGGGCCAATCGGAGCGCTCTGAGCTTTTCGGAAGGAGGAGCTTTGTAGAAACTTGAATATAATCAGTTTCAGACAGACCGGAAATCGAGGTGCTGCACTGATGTTCAGACTGGCATTAAAGCACCTTAACCTATTATTCCACAGCCAATAAACAAAATAGTGAACTTTTAAAATAGCATCATGTGGCCCAATATTTTTCCATATCAATATATGACCAGTAGTTGGCTACGTGTATTACAACATACCTAGCAAAACCTGAAATGATTGTTCAGCGTTCTGTTATTTCAAAGTGTCTTGGTTTTGCATTGATTTTAAATGCATTTTTTAGAAAAATATCTTATCTTTTACTCAAATATGATACTCTAATCAGATTAAAATGGTTCATTTAGTTTAATACACACTACATAATATAACAGATTAAAAATACATAGCCTACATTGTTGTAATGCATTCAGCTGGTGTCGTTTTTTATGACAAAATAATTTATTTAGTGCCAGAGTGGCAAAAAAAAAAGGTCCATATTGTTCATACAGATGTCCGTTCTGCTTTCTCACTACTACAGAAAGCCAAGTTGGTGGTGATCAGGAAACAGATGTTGTAACTGTTGAAAGTCTTTCCTCAAGGAACACACCCTGAAAAGATGAGCACTTCAGTTTCTCTTCGACTGATACCACATCATTTGTATAACACACACACACACATTCAATACATCCTTTTCAAAAACAGATTTCTCATATTCTCAATAGCAGTTACGACGCAAGTTCATTACAGCGACTATGTTGTATTCATGATTTTTAGAAGATACAGCTGAAAGCACTGCTGTCTTTGTTCCAGTAAAGGCAACAGTTTGACATTTGTTTTTACACTAGTCGATTATGGTATCAGTCTTGTGTTGTTGCACAGTTTTTGAACTCGACACCTATAATTCCAATTGATTAGATTGGAAAGTTGAATGTTAAAAGCAGTTATGCTTGATATGTTTATATGTTTGGGCTTTATGATGCAGTAATGACGTCCCTAAATCTTAAATATTTAATGAATAAACCGTTCCATTCTGAAGATTCCCTGTCTTTCTGATTTTGTCAAACTCAACCAAAGCAGCTCTCGACTCTTAAATCAGTATTTTCTCCTCTGCATCTCAGAGATCCCGTTTGTGCTCTTGAAAAGAGACATTAAGATTCCCGGGATGAACATCTCACTTCATTTGCTTATCCGAACCCAGACGGCACAGGAACGACACCGTCAGAATACAACCAGGACCAGTGGGCAGATAAACTAATTACAATCTCATGAATATTAATGTGCTCCTCTGGCACACAGCATTGCTGAATGTGAAACTCAGATATAGCGAGTGCCAAAATCAAATTTGTGTACAGAATGTAAGCAGTATGTTTATTCCCATTGCGAATACAAACATTAGTGCGAAAAGAGACGAGAGTACAGCTTGCTGGATCAGGACATCCAGGTAAAACTAGTTTTACAGACACTGTTTGTCTCTACCTTAAAAAAACAATTCAAGGATCAAAATAATGTAAATCTATGGTATACTTTTCAGAATTATTATGTTATGGTGGTGGCTTCCAGTGGCACCATTCTGAAGGGTTTTATATGTGATGTTAACATTAGTCAGCGAAATACAAACATTTAAAAAAATCTTCGGAAACAATTCCTCTCGGGTAACATGAAGTCTTTTGAAATATACAAAGGTGTTTGACAGGGAAAAAAGAACAGAGCCCTGACTTCACCCATGTAATAAGAAATAGGGGAGATTAAAAAAGTATTTTTAATGGCACAATCCATTTCAGTGAGAGCTACTGATGGGAAGATACAGCTCATTTGCGTGCCTTCATTTTTCTCCTGGTCTCCTTCCCTGGCCGTTTCTATATAAAAAGAAAGAGATGAAAACATGGTGTCTTCAAAAATGTTATGACAAAACAATAGTAATTAGGCTACATCTACACTAATCTGGATACATTTGAAAACTTTCTTTACGTTTTGGTCTTTCATCCACACAGAGACGTGTTTTTGTCCGGCGGAAAATTAGCTTTTTAAAGGAAGCTTGTTTCCGCCACAGATAAAAAAGGTAATTGCGACTTTTCATCTCACAATTCAGACTTTTTTTCTCAGAACTGCAATTCGCAATTGTGTGATACTCAAAAAAAAAACGTTAGTTTTTTTTTTTTTTACCTCAGGATAACTCGCAATTGCGTGTTATAAAGTAAGAATTGCAAGATATTGACTCTCAAAAATATTTTAAAATTTAAAAGACCTGGACAGATATTTTGCTAATAAAATGAATCATCCAAAAGAACAGAAACTTTATTGTCTTTGGCCGGTTGCATAAACTAGTTTTAGACTAGACTAGTTTTAAAAGTTAGTCATTCATTTTTGTCTTCAAGACTGGTCTTAACTTTTTTAAAGTCTGTTACATAAAAAGGCAGACTGGTTTAATTTGAATAGAAAAAGAAAGTCTGATTACTGAGATGATTACTTGTTTAACTGCTAGTTGGTAAGACTAGTTCGATAATTTGAGCATTTTCTGACATTTCAGTGTGGACGAGAAACTTTTGGAAAACGCTTGAAAATAAAATTTTCAAAAGTATCTGGATTAACAGATTCAGCCTAAAAAAAAAAAAAGGTAAAAAAACACTTACATTCGTCTTCCCTCCTTTGCCGCTTCTTTTCCCACCTTTCCCATGAGCCATTTTGGCCTTGAATCCTGAAACGTCGTCATGGCTGTCTTTGGTGTTCCATTTGGTGCCCTTCTTCTTGCCCCCAAAGCCAAACCTCTGATCCTTGTATTTCTTCTTAGCATTAGGACTAAAGACAGCAGGACAAACATTTCATATCAAATAAATAAAAATAAAGAATAGGGCTCCAGACTGACTATATTTAGCCCAACTGATAAGACCTGCAGTTTCTGTTGCATATGAGAAACATCAAACACCATTTGAGATGCGCAGGCCGTTCTAGTGAGAAGCATTCAACTTCAGTGCACAACTCCGTTATCAACCATATCAAATCAAACCAGGAGAAACAATGTGCCATAAACAAAAAAGATATAGAAGGCTTTCCCGTCCACAAATCACCAACAATCACCATGGATTTAATGTAGTAACGCTAACTGTAACCATGGTATTATGGCAGAAATATATATATTTTTTTTTACAGTATTCATTGAGGTAAATTCAAACACTTTCAAGTGCTTCAAAGTTAGTCTGGAGCCCTAAATATACACATAGTTACAAAACTTGCATTTAACTAAATATTTTGCCATAAAATGAAGACCCAAAGTAATGCCTCTCATGTCTTTAAATCAGTTCTTTGTAACCTGCTGAATAAGAACCTCAATATACAGTATGAACAGCTGACTTATACTACTACTACTACAAAAAAAAAAACTGCAGATAGTCATTGCTCACCTTTTTTTGTTTATTTGCTTTTTTGCTGCTGGCCCTTTCGGTTTCGGTTCTTGATCTCCTTCCAGGAATTCCAGTTTATCTGTCATTCCTGTAAGACATAAACAATGAGTGAAATCTTTCTCCACTAGTATATGGAATATAAAACTTTGCTCAGATAACCTTGGTAATGACATGTGATAGTGAAAACATGTTGTTCTGATGAAAAAGTACCTTTCTGATATTTCTTCACAGCTGTCAGCATTGCTTTCTTCTGTTTCTGCCTGTTCTGAATCACCTGTGTTTGAACCTGTAGAGCCAGAGATTTAAAACAATTGTCTGTCCAGCGCCCAATATCAAACCCTAAAAACATAATTTAAAGAGGAAAAACTGACCTTTTTGCCATATTTCCTCTGTTCTCTGAGCTTCTTGGCCTTTTCTGACTTCTCCATCGCTGCTTGCTTAATAAGCAGCGTTTTCCTAACCTGTTACAAACAAAAACATGGACAATTTAGATTATGAATTGACATTGACAGTGAATTTTAATTAATCCGTCTTGGGTGAAGATTTGCATCCCTTGTTGCCATTATTATCTACTCAATGTTGGGGGTCTGTAAGATTTCTTAAAATGTTTTTAAATTATTAATACCTTAAAAGTCTCTGATGCTCACCTAGGCTGCATTTATTTTATCAAAAATACAGTAAAAACAGAAATATTAATGCAATTTACAATAACTTTTCTATTTGAATCCATTTTAAAATTTAATTAATTCCTGTGATGGTAAAGCTGAATTTTCAGCATCATAACTCCAGTCTTCAGTGTCACATGATGCTTCAGAAATCATTCTAACATGATGATTCCAAAACTGGAATTTAGCTCATTTGCAAATATAGTGCTGTTTCCATCCCATGTGTTCAAGAGAACAAAATTGTCAAAGCATTTGTAATAAAAATGGAAGTTGCTGCAATCGGGGAAATCACTGTGGCTCTTTTATCATAAATTACTTGTGTCTCAGAGCACGCAGACGAAGCGCAATAAACGCTGTCATGTTATCTTGAGTTCGGATGCTGGTGTTTGGGAACTTCTGGAATATACGTTTTTAAGCGCATTTTTTAAATGTATGTGCAACTTGGCGTTTACACCCAGCGTTTCTTTATGCAATATACCAAAATGAGCATAAAAAAGGTGGATGGAAATATGGCTACTGATACGTTTCTTTCAGGATTCTTTGATGAATAGAAAATTCAAAAGAACGGCATTGATTTGAAATAGATAGATTTTGCAACATTATGTCTACCATCACGTGTTTTGATCAATTTAATGCATCCTTGTCGAATAACTGGATTAATTTCTTTTAACAACAACAAAATAATTCTTACTGACCCACGAATGGTCGCATATATTCGTGTATCATTTGTTTTTTAAAGCTTTCCTATGGGATTGAGAGACTATTGGCTCTCCTACTCTCATTGTGCAGTGGACAAAACATTTCTATAAAGCAGAGTTGTCAAGTCAACAGACCAACAGTTGTGCTCATGCTCTTACCTTCTGCATGTGCTGATCGGTCTTGGCCATCTCTGCAAAGTAATCTTCTGGTCGCTTGGTAGGAATCTTGAACTTATGCAGCTTTGGCAGTGCCAATAAAACAGTTGCTTGGGCCTGTCTGTAGCTGTAACGCAACAGTTAACAGTTATAGGGACAGTTCACCCAAAAATGAAAAATTCAACTTCATGTAGTTCCAAAGACTTTCTTTAATTTTCGGACCACAAATTAAAGGGGATCTCCGGTCAATTTTAACATTGAGCTCATTTTTTTGTAAATTTGGAGTGCTGTCAATACAGAGAACAACGACAAAAATCGGTGTTGCCTACACCGTGTTATCCTCTTTTTAAAATTTGCACCCTGTTGACTTCAATGGGGCAAGTTTTAAACCTGCTTTTAGCCTCTTAACATCCTTGATGTGTCATTACAAGTGCCCAGCCATGTTAGATGATTCCTTCAGAGTGAACACGAGTGAATCTGACTGCAGTAGATGTGAAAGATATTAATAAAAATGATGTTATTTCAGCCAGCGCACAAACCTGTATTTACATCCTGTTTTCGGTCGAAGTCCAAAGTAGTCGATTGTCGAGTTCACGCGCGTGATCATAGGTAACTCAACCTATGCGCGTGAACTCGACAATCCTTTTAATCGGAATGAATGATTCAATGACTCATTAACACTTCACTTGTTTAATACCTGGATGAATCAGCATTTTTGAATGAATCTCTTGAATGGATTATCAAATGACAAATACATTTTCTGTTTCCCATTCATTAACTAGACTGTGGCGGCCCGAAACATATTTAAACTTCTCATAACTGCATAAAAGGTCTTTAATGTTTTTACACTTGGCCTTCACATGTCATTTACTTTTCAAAAAGTGATTTGCTCTATTTTGATCGCTTCCGTAGACATCAAGTGTTTATATCTGAACTATAAACTTTTATCCCAGTACTTCTGTGATTATTATGAATATCTGTAACGCATAAATAACAATACTGTGTGTTTGAAGACACAGTTTCATACCTACACATGACAACTGCTCTCTCTGGCTCAACGCAGATCTGAATGTTCCGCTGTGTTTAATAGATCAAGCCGAATGTAGTAATTTAGGAATGAGATCGCATGGGTGTTTGAATCGAGATTGTGATCTTTTAACGATTAATCGTGCAGCTCAAAAAAAAAAAAAAGGTATGTTTAAAATCTACACCGCCAGAGGACCATAAATTATCACAGGCATCTGATCAGACATTTTGTTTCCAAATAATATAAATAGTATAAAATAAGTGTCAATTCAGAAATGTTCATCATTAAATTAAATCACGAATATAAGAATATCATCTATAAGCCTCCCAGCTTTCTAGATATCAGTATCTGTCATTAAAAAAAGAAACGGTCCGTCAAGAATTAAAACTGTGGTACTCTCATAAAGGCATGTGATTACCAAATAGGGAACATCCATAACTAAAGTATAACATCATATACAAGTACACATAATAAGTCAAGCTGCATTCCTTGTTCTACATGACCAAGTTACACTTACAAATACATCTCCCTCTGAAAGTCATCCTCTGCATTGAGGTCGTCAACGCCTTCCGATTGTTGTGCTTTGCCCTCTGCTTTTGCGATGAGGTCAACAGCTGGGAGGTTGGTGAGGTCAAGCCTTTCAGCCCATGGCAGGCTCCTCTTAAACTCCGCAAGGCATTTCTTCAAACCCTCCTGAATGAAAAACATTGATTATGGATTAGATTATTCAACAAATCACAATTCATATATACAAAGCCTATAAAGCCTGTATCTGTACAATGAACATTTTAGCAAGTAAAAGGTCATATTTTTAAGATTTGTATAAAGTAAACAAGAAAAACTTGCCTTGTTAGCAATATTTCAATATTAAAGGGTAACTAAACCCCTGGTCAGAGCCTGACTCCACCCACTGGCAATATTTGAAAAATGCTGGAAAAGTGGGCAGAGCCCAACGGACGAACCGAGGGCGGGGCTGAGCGGGTGATTGACAGACCCGCAGTGATTGACAGCTGCTGTCAGACTCGCTAAGATGGAGAGTGTTTACACTACTTTTTGTTGCAAAGTAGCTTTGCAACAGAGCGGTCATTTAAAGTTGAGGACTTTTCTCACCTGAAGTGGAGGAATTGTCTGTGGACACAGAGCTAAAATCATATCAATTCGAGCCGCTAGCTCAAACTGCGGTGTCGCATCGCATTAACTCCCGCCTCGCGATCGGCATCCGACGATGCTAGCGAAGCAGCCGCGCTAGAGAGAATGGGTCCAGTATCTGAGTGGATTATTATTACTATTGACCTACGTTAAGCATATTTTGCCGCTATGTGAAAAAAAATATCCAGCAAAACGCGCCGGCGGTTGTGGAGTCCATGCAGGAAGAGCAGCGTTTGGCACACAAGTGCATGTAAACACTGGCGCCTAATTTCCAAGTCTGGTGGGAAGTTATACAGTCCAGCAGTGCTGTTGCAACCGGCAACACTACACCTATACCAGCCTAACCACTGTACTAAACACAGATAAAGCTAATGCTAAAAATCTACACTATCCTAACTGATGCAATACTATGCTACTAACTAACTATGCTTCTAACAACACGAACAACTATGCTAAATAACTACCTAGGCTACACAAAATAATCTAAATAACTATAAATGCTATGCTAACTAGATGCTAAAATACGCTATCCTGATCGTTTTCAAAACTCGTAATTCCAATTTCCAGCTCCTGACTCGCTCTGGTGTTGACGGAACCAGATGCTTTTATACCAGGGGCTGCCAGGGGCGTGGTGAGCTCGCAGCGTCAGGGAGTACCCTACGTCAGAGAGTACCCCTACTTCAGGAGATTCCGTTTAACCTGAAGAGGGCAGCACTCAGACGTTTTTACACCATATATTTGAAAATTAAAACACTTTATACTCAAATGTTAAAAAAAGTACTCGAATCAATGAACAGCATTTATGAAGCTCCATTCGTACAGATCATTAACTAAAAAAAGTTGGTTTAGTGTTTAGTTACCCTTTAAGATTTACTGGACTAATGCAACTACAGTAGGGATGCACCGAAATGAAAATTTTGGCCAATGACGATAATTATTTATATTTCAAAGCCGATAACCGATATATTGGCCGATAAATCTTTTTATATAACTTTTGAGAGCTTGATTACCAAAACAAAAGTCTCACAATTAAAAGCCATGTCCCAAGCACATAATTATAATGTTCTCATTATAATTTTATGTAGCATATATGACAGACTATACAGCACATGTATGATCAAAAGAGCCTTGATCATAATATCATTCTGTATATGAGCCATAAAAGCCTGATGTATCAAATATGATACACAACCTAAAACATATGCAAGCTTTTTGTTTTACTTGTTTATATTATGTCTGCGGTTTAAAGATTTGCTAAACAGTTATCATACAAATTATGTGAGTTATTAAGTGTTGGTCATATGTAATGCATGTTAATGTGTAAAAGCAGCTCTGGTCAACTCACCACATTGTTGATGGCTTTCTTTGGCTCATCCAGAGGAACATTCATTCCAGGTTTAAGCAAACCCTTGGCGAAAGCTTCTTGCAGCTGATCAAAGAAAATGAGATGACACAAATGTGTATTAAATTACGCACATGAATACTTTTAATTTCTTAACCATTGGTTGGGTTGTTAATTCGTAGCATGGAATTGTGTTCTAATGTAAACCTGCCTAAACAAAACACGTGAAATGCACTATATTCTCACCGCGTCGTCTGATAACTGCTCATCGTCTTCGTCAGAATCAAGCCCGAGCTGGGGATCCTCATCTATTTCTACCATAATCAAATAATATAGAACGGAAATTAGACAAATAAAAACAGCAACAGAGGACTTCACTGCATCCAAACGCTTCACGTGTGGAGAGCACTGCTTCTCGTGGGTGCGCGGGATATATTAATCCTGACGGAAACAGAAACTGACAAAGAATGGTTCCGCTGCCGGGGGACTTGCTTTTTTCGTACTTATGGTAAGTGTACGGCGTACGTGCATACTTTATACGTTTATATTAATATACAGTATGTCACAACATAACAAACGTTTAAGGCCAAGAGTTATTTAAATATTAGTAGCCCCCTCAGTATTCAGGTAAAATAAGTCAGGGGACGTCTACTGCAAACCCATATGGACAAATAGCCAAATGCTCTTTATAATTTATATTAAAGCATGGCATCATAATACATGCATAAAATGCGTGTGATGTCTAAGCATTTTAAGTCATGATAAGATAAATCATCTTGAAAGTTGCTTATGAGAGAGAGTAGTTACTCGATACTTTCAATAGGGCGAATTCAAGTAAAATGAGCCACTTGTTACTTTTCTTTATTACTTTTGTAAACTTTAAGGTCCCGCTTTAATATTCTCATTGAATTCAGTTAATATAATGTGTTATTAAAAGAACACCGCAAACACAGTGTAAAATCTCAGAGTTGTGAGTTGTGGAAAATATGATACACCGGTGTTTTGCCATGATGAGAAGTTTATATTTTTACTCGTTTAATTCGTTTTATAACTGTATCATATCTCCTTTAATTTCTTTTATAACTGTTTTAATTTCCCTTGCTTTTATTTTGTGATTTTATTCCTTTCTGTAAAGCACTTTGAATTGCCAGTGTATGAAATGGGCTATACTTGCCTTGCCTATTTACAATAAACATTTTGGGATCATGCACTCTTTCGTGGGCCATCGATGTTTTATCAAAAAATCATCCTGTGTCTTAATTAGAAATGATAAAAACACATGGTTTATTAACACATCTAACAAAAATGTTCAACAGATATTGATGAAAATTAACTCAACTGAGAACTGTGAGTGATTGGTTGTATGATTTATTGGTGTCATGTTTTGATGTTATTTTATGTTTCTATGTATTTTAGAGTTATTTACTATTTATTAGTAACACTTTGGTCCATTCTAATGGTTTTGAAAGTGCTTTATATATAAAAGTTTAGTTGAACCAAGGCTAACAAAAAACAATACGAGGAACATTTAAAATGTAACAATACTGTAACACTTTTTTCTTTGTTATCTCTAAACACTTTAAATGAACTGTAACTGTGTCCATATTTTAAAGCTTTGATGCCAATGTCAGGCCATTGTAAATATTAGTAAATTCTTTTGATACTTTTTTGTCACGTCATGACTTCATCGTGCTTTGTATGGGCGCCATCCCGTGGTCTTAATGGCGAACTGCAGCTGCGTTTTGATCATGACAAAACCATTCCTACTTCAGCAATAGTAAATTGAAGTATATTTTAAATAACGCGACGCTTCCTCAATGTCAGTGGCGCTATTAGAAGTTCCGCATTTTTAGCTCAATTCACTGTACCATTATTTATTTATTTAGTCCGTTAAAGTTTTCGTTAGCTGTAAAACAGTTAGTGGGCGGTGTAACGGGCGTGTCTGAGCTCTCTCTCTTCTCCGTTAGCTTGTTGTTACCCTAGTAACTAATCAACACTGCAGCGTTATACAGATGCACAGCAAACAAACCAGACAACGCGCTTAAATCTTACTTTTCTACAAACTGTTAGCTAATAATTTTGTCAGATGGCTACAGTAGTGGCACAGTCTCATTATATATTTGGATTGCGGACAGGAGTGAGGAATAACTTGTTGTATTTTGATGAGCAAACCATCATATTTCCGTGCGGAAACAACTGTGTGCGCTATAACATCAACCAAAAATGCCAGAAGTTTATTCCAGGTACTTTATTATAGTTACCATTAATCTTTACACACTTCACTTCATCTTATATGTTAGTAAGGCCTATGTCTGTAGGCTATAGTATAAAATTATATCATTATCACTTGTCTCAAAATATTACTAGTTATTAAATATCTGACTCATACACACTGGGTCCTATTTCACCCAATATCAAATTGAAGAAATAAGAAGTTATATTTTACTGTAATGCGATATAAATAAAATAAAATGTTAAAATATGTTAAATATTATTGTAATAAATGTAGCCTATAATTTACTACTTCAATTTATAATGATTTTAATAAAATATCAAATTGTGTTACAGGATAGCCTAGGTTTTTTCCCCCATTTGTGTTTAACTGTCATGAAAATAATATACCAAGGCAAACAAACAAACAAACTTAAAGGGATAGTTCTCCCAAATCGAAACTGGTTGTTCCCTCAAGTTGTTCCAAACCTTTTCTTTCTTCTGTTGAACACAAAATAAGATAGTTTGAAGAATACTAACCAAACAGTTGATGGGCCCCATTTACTTCCATAGTATGGAGAGAGAGAAATACTATGGAATACCATCTACTGTCTGGTTACCAACATTCTTCAAAATATCTTCTTTTGTGTTCAGCAGAAGAAAGAAACTCATACAGGTTTGGAACAACTCGAGGGTGAGTAAATGATGACAGAATTTTCATTTGGTTGAACTATCGCTTTAATGCTTCTAAAATTGTGTGCAAAATATATTCTCTTGTGTCTTTACTTCATTAGATTTTGTGATTAAATTTTGACCTGGACATGTTTTGTGAGAACGATGCATCAGACTGTCTTTAACTGTATGTTGGTGACCAGCGTCTGTTTCCTGTGTTCCACTGTCTTGTCAGGTACCGAGAGAAGTCAGGGCATGAAGGCTTTGGCCATCAGCACAAACAGGCGTTATCTGGCTGTGTCTGAATGCGGAGAGAAAGCCACCATCACTGTGTTTGATCTACAGCACGAGCAGAACAGGAAGAGGAAGGTGTTGACTGGAGGAGAGATCCCAGTGGATGAGTTTGTCTGCATGGCCTTTTCTCCCGACTCCAAGTATCTGATCGGTCAGGCAGGAGGGCCAGACTGGACTCTCTTCCTCTGGATGTGGGAAAAGAAGAAGCTGATGGCCACTGTGAAGACGAGCACCAGTGGCCCCATAAGCCAGGTAAACACAATCGACTTCAAACCATCATATTTCACCCCGAAATCAAATGAGAAACACAAGACATTATATTTTCCATAAAGAAGATGAAGTCTATTTTTAGGACCATTCATATTTTTGGCACTGTGCCATTATTTGAATGATTGAACATAAAAAATTCTCATTACTGTAATGCTATGCATTTTACTTCAAAGGGGGTTTGCTTGTGTAATTAATAATTTTGTCAGTTGTGGTAATGTAATACAAATAGCCTATAGCCTATATATTATATATAATATAATATAAAATTATAATTGTATAACTACTAAACTATTTTTTTAAATCACCATAAATTAAAGGTAGTAGAATAGTTACCATTACTTATCATTGCTATTTAAAGTACATATATGTAATTATTTGCATTGCATGATAATATGGTCCTAAAAATACTGGTCATGTTTTTAAAGCAAAATATAATTTCTTATTTCTTTTGATTTTTGGGGAGAAATATTTGACCTACGTGTGTTCTTGATGGGTTTGAGTTATAAATATTATTAATTATATTAAAATGAATTATGATTTCTAAATCGTATCACATGGTATATGAGAATCAGTGATATTGGCATTAACTAAAAATATTAAAACCCTTTTTTTGAAGCTGAAATAATATAGATATTATAAATAAATTAAATATTAGATGAAAAGGTTCTACTCGTTCCTAAACGAAATTGGAAATGCTAAATTGAAGCACTAAAATGACTAACGGGAAATAAATAAACTTAACTAAATGTAGAACTAAAATTTAAATGAGAATTATTATTTTTTTAAACCTAAATAGTGATTTTTAAAGCACACAACTGTCACAGGGCTGGTTATATAAACACACAAAGAAGAAGAAGAAGATGACTGCAATAAGGTAATATTTAATAAATCCAACGGGTAATTTGATCAGGTAAATACTATTTTTGTTCTCTTTCTCTTTCCTCGTGCACTTCATTACAGCCACCGTGACAATTGCTATATATGAATTGTGTAAAGATTAATGCTTACTATAAAAAAAATATTGGTCTGGAGTCCCTGGACTAAACTTCTGGCATTTCCACATGAAATATGATGGTTCCTACATCAATTAATAACAAATTATTATAATGTTTAAGCACACCACCCTTTTGCCATATGCAAAAAATACATCCTATTTTTCATATCCTCATTACCGTAATGCAGAATTCATGAATTAAGTACACTGTAATTTTGATGACAGGTCAGAATTACTGCAATGATCAAGCTTTCCTAACACAATCTATCCATTCCCGTTCACAGGTGAGCTTCAACCCTCAGGACAACACACAGATCTGTGTGAGCGGCAACGGGGTGTTCAAGATCTTCCGCTACGCTGGAGAAACCCTGAAACAGTCCAGCACATTTAAAACAGACGCACACAACTTCCTGTGCCACACCTGGATATCCACAGAGAAGGTGGTGGCCGGAACAGAGACGGGTCAGCTGATGATGTTTGAGTCAAGTCGCCTACGCTGGGAGATAAATGTGGCGTCTGTGCAGAAGGTGAAGAGGTGAGCGGAGGAATGAGCTGAGGTCATGTGCTGATGACATCACATACATACACACACTTCTCTTCTCTTAAAACACTCTTTTCGCACTCTGCTAACAATCACCTGCAACATTTATCTCATGATTTCTTAAACCTTATAACACATTCTGGGTGATTTTTAACCTGAAACAGTACATTCAAATAAAATACTTATCATACAAAATACACATCTTTTTCTTTTTTTCAGATCTTTTAAAACAATTTTTACCATTTAAAAATAAAAAGTTTGATTTCACTCTGTTTCTGTTTATCGATGAACAATTGCAGTAAAAAAAATAATAATTTATTTATCAAAAAAGTAAAAGTTTCTACAAATTAAATGAATATATTTAGTTTGAACACATTTCAGAGGAATAATACTAGAGGTAATTCTCATATTAAAAGTCCTTTTTAATTTAATAAAAAAACAAATATATATATATATATATATATATTTAAATTTCTCATAATGCAATATTTTTTTCTTGTGCCATACTGGTTTTACTATAGTTCATGTATAATTTTAAGCTTTTTTATAATTTATTGTTTAATGTTTAATAACATTTGGTTGACGGTGAAAATTAAGTTTATGAAAATAGATTTTTTTACATTCCTTGAATGTTATGAATGAACAAAATGACTTAGCCTATTTGTCTTGCTAAAGATAATTTCATAGCATTTTATGTATCAATACATTCAATCACATATTTTCACACTTTTTGCATCTCTTTACAAATTTACGCCTTAATGACATGTAAGAAAAACATTCCGTTCAGTGGTATTTTTCTCTATTTTCTTCGCACATAATATACACACAAGTATTTCATCTTAAGCTTTTTATAGACACCCGTACACAAGTACAAATAACCTTAGAAAAAAAAGTACACTAACCTTAAAATTGAAAGATTATGGGAAAAGTTGTAAAACTTTTTTTTAAAGGATTTTTTAAAAACATTTATATAGCCTACAGTAAATCGTTTAAAAACAGTAAATGTTCATATTGTTATGCTTTTTATTGTGTTTAAACATGCTATAAATCGGATTTTTATTAAATATTATTTTAAGCTTGAAAGCAATCAAATCTATACATAAAAGGCATTAGAAACGTGTGAAATATTTGAAATGTTTCTAAGACGTTTTTAATGTGACGTTAAAATTTCCAAAGAAAGCAGGCTAAATCTGTTATATAAAAATCACACCCTGAAACATAAAAGTGTCACAAAATGTCACAAAAGTTGAAAAAATGTGTAATAATTGCAGCAGCATGTACAAATTAATGTATTTGAGTATTAATATGTCATGTGACAGTCTTATACCAGTTCAGTGGAACAAATACCGCATTGTTTTGATTATTATCAGTGTTTTAACTTTCTGGTACATTTAATTATGATCTATAACCATCAGGTCTCCTTATGATATTGGTTTGGCAAAACAATGGCTATAGTAAACCTATTTGCAACATTTTTAAACTCTTAACATATATTATGCTATGATTTTTGTACGTTGTCTGTTCTTGACTTTATCTTGCAGTCAGTCAGAAAAGCAGGACTCAAATGAGCCCTCCTCCGCCCTGCCGCGGGTGACAGCCGTTGTGGGATATTCTAGCAGATTAATTTGCTCCGCTGGTCCTGGAACCGTGTGTTTGTTCGAGAAAATCGAGGAGGAGGACCAGTACAAGAAGACCAAAGACATAAAGGTGCCGCCTTGACATTTTCCCTATTCAAATGATCACGATGGTGTTTCGGGCTGGTTGATCCTGCAACTGTTTTCTCGTCTTGTCATCTCAGATTCCTCCAGAGGCGTTCAGTAATGATTCCAGTTCCGCAGAGCATCAGGAGATCAGCACTCTGTGCATCAGTCCATCAGAAGAGACCCTGACCGCCAGTACAGACCGCGGGCAGCTCTACAGCATACAGCTCTCCGTAGTGGAGTTAGAAAAGGTGCCGTTTGTCTCAGTTATTGTGAGAAGCAAGACCAAAAATCTCACATCATCCTGTAATGTTCTACACACAGTTCTGTATTTCTCCATTATACCAGTCATGACTAATTCAGCTCTTTTCCACATTGTTTTTTCAGGGTGATCGTGCTCATTTTGAGTACCTGTCTCAATCGTTCCATTCCAGCATTGTCACCGGTTTGTCCACCTGCATCCGCAAACCGCTCATTGCCACCTGTTCCCTGGACCGCTCCGTGCGCATCTGGAACTTTGAGACCAAGTATGTTTAGCTTTGTTAAAGAGACAAGGTGTCGTGTCCTTCTGCTTTATCTCTCACAGTGAGCTTTTTTTTTAATCTATTGTTTGTCTCATAGTTTTGTTTAAAGAGACATTGTTTTCATTTTGGCTCTTTATGCTCTATGCTCTTGTAAGAGTAATATTTACAAATGATATCAAATATGATAATTGATAATGGTCATTTTGTGAAAATATTCACATCTATAAATGTATTAATTGTATCTTGGTAGATCTTACCACAAATTTCCATAAACATTGCTGACCAAATCTTTGAATCATGCAATTTTAGGGGGTTTTCACACTTTTGGACCCCCCACATAAGATGCACCCCTTACTAAAATATAAGAATAGCTGTATATTTCTGTAAATTATATAAAGACTTAATTATACGGTGTGAGAGAAGATATAATAAAGATAGTGGATAATAAAGTCAATTAATTAATTAGCTTTTATATTGTCTCAATACTAAAATAAATCGTTACAATATTAGATTAGTAAAAAAAAAAACAGTTTTTTTATTTCTTACTGTTAAAAATAAGGGTTATGAGTAAAATAAATAAACTTACACTGCAACATTTGGGGTGAGTAAGATTTCTTTCTTTTTAAAGGAAATTCTTCATTCAGCAAGGATGCATCTAATTGATCAAAAGTGACTGTAAAGACTTTAAAATTGTAAAAAAAATACAAATAAATCAAATTTGATTAAGAACATCAAATCGGCACATCTGATTTCTGAAGGATCATGTGACACTGTAGACTGGAGTAATGGCTTCCCATCAAATAAATGACATTTTTAAATACATTAAAATGACTGAAAACAGTCATTTTAAATTCTAATAATATTTTACAACTTTGCTGTCTTTACTGTATCAAATAAATGAGGCCTTGTGTGCATAATAAGCTTCTTTCAAAGTCTTACTGACCTCTTACTGAAATACTTTTGAATGTTAGTGTATTTCATATTATTTCACTTATTAATACTAATATTAAAATATCATTATTATTCAACATATTTATTTAATATTTTATGTTGACTTTGACAGCCTTAAAAAGTACTTTAAAAAAAGCTATTAAATCCCATGGTCTAAGCCGTCAGGGTTTATTAGCAGGAATACTGTTGGAATATATCCAATAGAGTTATTGTTGTCCAGTGATTTAGAGATGTATAAGGAGTTCCAGGAGGAGTCCTACAGCGTAGCTCTTCACCCCACTGGACTCTACATCCTGGTGGGATTCTCAGACAAACTCCGTTTCATGACTCTGCTCATCGATGACATCAGGACTTTGAAGGAGTTCACTGTACGCGGTTGCCGTGAGGTGCGTCTCTGCAAATCCGTTCAAATGTGCTATTATCTATTCATTCATGTATAGAAAGTAAGCGTTGGTCTCCTTCGTCACATACCTGTACACCTTGTTGATCGACTGTAGTGGCTAATTTTCCATACATTTGTTCCCAGTGTGTGTTCAGCAATGGGGGCCACTTGTTTGCTGCTGTCAATGGAAATGTGATCAACATCTACTCCACTACCACGTTTGAGGACGTCCTGAATTTGAAGGGACACAATGAAAAAGTATGTTTGGAAATCTATCCCTGGGAAACCTGTTCATGTTGGTCCAACCATTTGTGTATTTCTTTCTTATCTGGAATATGATATTTTGAAGGAGGAAATCCACAGATGTAGTGTTGCCTTATTAAAACGTGGCTCTGTAAAACAGTGTTACAGTCCATATTATTGTGGCCTAGGTGCGAGCCATAGCGTTCAGTGCAGATGACAGTCGTCTTGTGTCGTGTGGCATGGACGGGGCGGTGTACGAGTGGAATACTCTCAGCGGTACCCGAGAGTCCGACAGCGTGCTCAAGACCTGCAGCTACACAGGGGTCACCATCTCCCCTGATGCAAAGACGTTCTTTGCTGTCGGGACAGACTGCACTTTGAAGGAAATCCAAGACTCTCAGGTGGGCACATGAATGCAGTCTCAAAAGACTCATTTGACATCTCAAAACAACTTTTTTTCACTGTATTACAGAACTCGATTCAGAATAATGTAGTCCAGGGTTTTCAACCGGTTTTCAGTATATATCAGAATTAATTTATTATGTGAGGGGAACGAGATATGAATTGTCTGAAGGAAGATGTGTAGGCATGCTTGATGCATGGCATCTTGTTCCCTTTTCAGGGAACCGGGGTTTCTTATGTAACCCTAAGATGTTCACTTTCAAGGGAACTCATGCTGCATCAGTTGTTGACACTATTTGTATGTTAATACTCACTACGCCATGCTGACCAATGCCTTCCTGTAAGCTGTGAAGTCACCAAGCACAATCTTGTCAGGCCGAGCACTGAAGAACTTGATTGGCCTTGACCAAGAGTTAAACATAAGCATTAGCACCCAATAGGATGCATTCCTGTGAATCTCTTGCCTTGCTACCAAGAAAGCTCAGTGTTATAGGTGCTAGGAAAAAGCTCCAAAGCTTCCGTGCTCAATTGTTTCTGAAACGGGAACTTTTGCAATAGACCAGTCCGAGCCACCGGCTAACCCTAACCCTAACGGTCTATAGTGTCTTAGAGCAGAGCTATCAGGAGAGACTACAAATATAGCCTTAGCTAAGTCCGCAGTACGTGCAGCCGAACACGGTGACAGATAAAGTATGGAGTCGCTCGCAATAACTCTACATATCATCATAATAGCTACTAACACCCCAGCCTTAAGGCAAATTCCTCAGCTTTCTAACTGTCCAGTCTTAATGAGCTGGAGAGGACAACAGAGAATGGATCACTAACCTTGATACAATCCATCCTGCTCTTCTAAAAGCCCCGCTCTGACCTTCAACTAGCCTGGAAATGGGCAACAACCCAAAGATTATCACAAAGGATAACCAAAGCGTAAGGGGCCGTTCACACAGAACGTGTTTTTCCAGTCCACTACGCTATTTTTCCATTATTTTTCAATGTAAACACACACAACGCTCGCGTCTTTTGCAGTGTCTCGCGCATGACACGGCGTCCTAAAAACACGCCGCTCAAGTTAAAAGTTAAAAGAAGTCCAACTTTTTAAAAAACGCATTTCTAGACCTTTTTTTGTTCGTTCCACTGACCTTTTTAACAGCAAAAACGCGTTCTGTGTGAGCCAGCCCTAACCCTGCTTAACCCCAATCTGATAAATTGGGAAGGGTGGGTTACAAATGAAAGACTGGGCCGCTTCTTGCAACTAAACCACTTTAACTCTCATTTGCCCAGCTCACATTGCAGAAGAGTATACCTTATTGGGACCTACAGAGGGGAGCATATAGTTCTGCTTTAAAGCACCGCCTGATGAATGGGGAGGATGCGACATAGTCCAAGGTCGAAGGTCAATACCTATAAGATAGATGAGAGAGTGCTGACCGCTTACTGCAGTTTATTCCACACCAGCCTTCATCTATCAAGCTCTACACTCATGAACATTTTGACAAATTAGCATGACCCTGCTTTAATCCCCAATGGGATGAATTGGGGATGGTGACAGATGAGAAAGTGGCCCACTTCTTTTGACTTTGACCACCTGAGTTCTCATCTGCCAAGCGCTACAATGAAATTGAGTACACTGCGACCAACCCTTGAGAGGGGAGCATGTAAACCTGCTTTAAGCCTTGATCTGAAAAATTGAGGAGGGTAACAGAGGAGAGAGTGTAACTTAAAAATGTCAGTTCCACATGTCTAGCTCTGAACTTATAGAGATATCTGCCAGGGAGCATATCCCTGCTTTAACCCTCAATTGACGAATTGGGGAGTGTGACAGATTCGTAACTGTCAAGCTCAACACCAATACAGATATTTACAAAGGAGCATAGCCCTTTTTTTTTTAGCTCCAATTTGTCAATTAATTGGTAAGGACAGACCAATTGCTTTACAATAGCTTTATGTGAGTAAAAAGCTCAAATTAACCAGAAATTGCATATTTAAAGATGCACTATGCATGATTTTCAGTTACTGTTTGTAAACTCAACATTCAAATTTGGCCCCGCCAGAAGCCACGCCCCCTGGCATGATATATAACAGTTGCACCACCACACACTTCTAGCAGACCATAAGTAATGATTGAGAGGCATTATTCAAGTATTTTCTATACTTCCTTATATCCTGCATAGTGCCCCTTTAAATATAGCACCTCACAGCGCATTGTACCAGGTTTGACATCAGTGGAGTCAAATGGTTGTCGCATTTCTTGTGAACAATTGTGGCAAATTTGAATCTTTTGGATTAAACGAAAACCATCAATGATCCCTCAAAATTAAACTGGGTTACTATTTTTGCTGCAGATCCTTCGGGAAGTGCCTTCAGGCGATGTGGTTTGCACCACTGTTGCTATGTCTCGTTCAGGACGAGCGCTCTTCATCGGAACCTCCACTGGGACGGTGAGGGCCATCAAATACCCTCTACCCATCCAGAATGCTTGGCTAGAGTACCAGGCCCATGCTGGACCTGTCACTAAGGTTTGCACTGCCAAAATTCAAGTTTCCTTTGAGCTCCTAGTCAGAAGTCAAGCATGTTTTTCATTAATGCTTTTATCTTTTTGTCTATAGATGATTATCACTTTTGATGACCAGTTCCTCCTAACAGTCTCAGAAGACGGATGTCTTTTTATCTGGAAAATCATTGATAAAGAGGGACAAGGGCTGAAAAGAGAGAAGGAATTAATATACGCAGAAGAGATCCTCGTCACCAAATCAGACCTTGAAGAAAAGGTAACCTGAGGAAATATTTTCCCTTGTGTTGATCATTTCATTTTTAGGCAAGGCAAGGCAAGTTTATTTATATAGCACATTTCATACACAGTGGTAATTCAAAGTGCTTTACATAGAAGAAATTGAAATTATTACATAAATAATAAAAGAAATAAAAATAATTAAAACAGTTTAGAAAATAAAATACAGTGCAAACAGTCGGACGAACAGTGGCACAGTGCTCATTCAGTAAATGCAAAGCTAAACAGTGGTAATTCAAAGTGCTTTACATTGAAGAAATTAAAATAATCAAAAGAAATAAGAATAATTAAAACCGTGTCTGAGATGGAAGTGATTGAGCAGGTTTGCGGTGCCACTGGACCTACAATCCAGGGACGTCCTCTGCTGGGGTGGTGTCCCCCACAGAGCACGTTTCACTTTTGCTGTTTTAAACAAACAGTGAACCTCTATACTCTCCGTAGTATAGATAATCTTCACTCGCCTCGTCGGAGTGAAGCTCTCCCGTTCCCCTTCAAAATCTCTTCCAATCAGACAGCCCTAAAAATTAATAAAATCTTCCTGAATCACAGTTTGGAAAATAAAATAATAAAATACAGTGCAAACAGTCGGACATAAATTACATCAACCGGTATCTTTCTTTTAAAAGGATCTTCTTACGACTTACATGTATCAACTTTCTTTTCTCTTTCAATCTTCTTACGACTTTCAATCTTCTTACGACTTCCATCTATCAACTTTCTTTTCTCTTTCATTTACTTAGTTGCACATTCTTTTCACTTTCCTTAGCCCTGCATTCACATTCTTAGTTCTTTCTCAGACGAAAACTTTAATATCGTCATTCAAATACTGTTCTACAATGTAGAACATTTATGTTGGTCATTATTTTCCCTTATGTTGGTCATTTGTATTTTTTGCATAAAATCAGCTAAATCTGTAATACTTTGTTGATGTAAAGTTGCATTGATTATGCTTAAATTAAAAAAATTGCTTTTAGGTCTTCAAATCAGTAATTGTGTTCTTGAACCATCTCAATGCTGCATAAAACAGGGCTTTTAAGAGAAAGTTTAGGAAACATTTTGTAATGTCATTGATATGGTGAAGCTAAATGGTAAAATGAACATGTTGGACCATCTTGCAGAATAAAATGATTTTGGATCTGAACACAAGAGTGGATGAGCTCCATGAGGAAACCAAGCACCAGCTCAGCCTCAAGGAAATGACCTACAAGGAGAAGATCAATGAACTCAATGAAAAAGGTCTCCAACAGATCAGTTCACTAAATGCTGAGAAAGAGGTCAGTTTCAAGAGACACAAAATTCTATTTCTACTCCATAACACAAATGGCTTATTAAAGGAATAGTTCATCTAAAAATGTTGTCTCACCTTCATGTTTTTCCAAACCTGAATTAGTTTCTTTCTTCTGTTGAACACAAACGGAAGTTACTGTATTTTAAAGAACGTTGGTAACCAAACAGTTGACGGCACTGATTGACTTCCATATTAGAAAAAAAAAAATTCAATGGAAGTCAACGGATGCCGTCAAATGTCAGACTACCAACATTCTTTCAAATATCTTCTTTTGTGTTCATCAGAACAAAGAAACTCATACAGGTTTGGAACAACATGAGGGTGAGTAAATGATGACAAGGGTGAAGTATCCTTTTAAACTTATAAAGTTCATTTTTTATTACAGGTCCTGAAGACAGAAAAAGAGAAACAGCAAGCAGCCCATGTTAAAGCTCTGTCAGAAATCTTAGAGAAACATGATAAAGAGCTGCAGGACATGGGTAAACAAAACATATTTCATTAATTTTTACAATCTTAATGATAAACGTTTACACTACTAGATACAGCAGTGGATCTCAACATTGTTCAAGACATATCCGAAGGTCCCCCATGTAGGTTCAGACAGCTTGAGAATACTGAATTGAGATCTCTTTTTCACGTCTTGTGTTTGAACAGACATATAAAAAAAAATACGGTAGTTAATATGCCAATCTTGGCAATTATCCTTGTTATGCCTAAAATGAATGAAAACAGTTGAGAAATAAAATGAATGTGTAACTGTAAATCGGATCCATGCATTAGCTGTGTAAATCCATGCATTAGCATTAGTTTCATGTAAATTAATGTAGTTTTTTTTTTTTAAATAACAATTTTTTGCTTGACCTAATTCATATACAGTCAATGTTTCCCAAAACCATGGCAAAAAAATAACATAAGAAGTATGTTTTCATTTTTTGTTGTTTTAGCTTATGCTGCCTTCGCGTGATAGCGGAATTATTGTAAATACAAGTTTCCTAGTTAAAAAATGGACATGAATGCCCTCTCAAGTCTCATTTACCACTGGGAAGCTCAGGGATAATTTTGTTACTCAAGTTCCCGAGATGGACAGGCCATAAACTTTAAACATGGCGGAGACGAGAACGATTTGCTGCCCCTACTGATATCCTTTATTCGTTTTTTATACATTTTTTGTATACATTTTAAGAGTGGTTTGTCTTTTTTAAAATGATTTTAAGCCATCTTGAAGCTGATATAAGATACTTTTCTATTGTACATTTTTTTTCCATTTGTATTTTTTTCATAGTTTTAATGACTTCACTGTTCTTCTAAAATGTGAAAAATAGTAATAATAAAGGATCCAAGAGCTTTCTGAACCGATAGTGAATGAATAATCAAGGCATATTCTTTGCTCTTCCTTACAGAACAGAGTATATATTTTCTGACTTTATATGAATTAGGCTTCTACTCTTCTATTAATTGTTTGGTTTATTATTAATCTCTAGGCTTCGTAAAGTCTTTTTTTTTGGTAGTACTTATGTTGGTATATGTAGGTCTAAAACTTTTTGGAAGATGCCTATGTACCTGTATAATGTTTTATCGACAAGCTCATGACAAGCAAGTGACAAAATAACATAAATAGGAAAATGTAGGCGTTATTTTGTCACTTCTTGGGAGCAGTATGCTAGCTGGAGCTGTTTACTTCCAGTCTTTGTGCTAAGCTAGGCTAGCGGTGGGTGCGTCAGACAGAGTTACGGCACCATAAAAAGGGTATATATGGACTTATCTAACTCTGGGGGATACGGTGAATAAGCTAAAGTCCCAAAAAGTCGCCGTGTTGCTTTAAATCAAGACTGAATTAAAATAATGATGCTATTATTGTGCTTGTAATATAAACCAGTTTGCTATCTTCAGAAGCAGCCGGTTCCCCTCTCAGAGTTATCCAGGCTAACTGAAGCTGCTTTTCACAGAGTCGACCAATAACCAGAAGCTCATGCTGGAATATGAGAAATACCAGGAGCTACAACTGAAGCTTCATAACGTTCAGCAGGAATGTGAGCAGCAGCTGCACAGCATGGAGGAGAGCAAGACCCGAGCCCTGGAGGAGATGATGCAGTCTTATGAGGCCAAGCTTGAGAAGAAGATGAAGCTGTTGAACCAGGTAAAGGCAACTACGAACACTTAAGCCACATTCTCTGCTGACAAATCCAGCATGAATTCTATGTTGGTCCAGACTGGTTTATGCTGATTTGAGCTATTATAGTGCTGGTCTTGCTGGTGGACCAGCATACTCATTCTGTTCTCAAGCAAAACCGTTTCCCATGCTGGTGACCAGCAAACCATGTGAAGCAGAAAAGGAGATACAGTAGAGGCCAAAAGTGATGTCAAGCCTAGGAAAATTGGCATTTTGACCCTTTATTCAAATATTATTAAAAATGTGTTGTTTTATTTGTGATAACGCAATGAAACATTGCAAATTGTGTGGACATAATTTTTGGCCAGGCTGTCATAGAAAGAAATTATGAACATGTGCAAATACAACAGAGAAACAATGATATATTAATCACTGATTATGTTGTAGTCATGTGAGCTTTTTTGGTTTTCTATGCATTTTTTGGTTTGTATAGTAAAATAAAACCTGTTGCTGTAATTTGCCTTTTTGCCAAATAATTTGTTACCAATTTTAGTGTTTTGTTCTTCACTCATATTTAAAAAATAAAAATAAAATATGTTCTCCATATTTTGATGGTTTAATCAAACATGTAGGGTAATAAAAACAAAATCCCCTCTGGACATCGCTTTTGACCACTACTGTATGTTTAGTAATTTAATTATTCAGTCTTCGGCTGTCAACTTCCAAAAAAAAAGAAGAAAAAAGACCACCATATGATCCATATTAGTGTGATTGTCGTTATATAAGTCTTGAAGTCCTACAAAGTGTGAGGAGCATATTGAAATTTGCTAACATAATAATAACTTGCCCTATTCTTTCCACCTTGCAGCTTCAGGATGAATCCCAGCAGCAGGTTCGGGAATTTGAGGAATACATAAAGCAAGAGGAGGTGGACACAGATACAGAAATCCATGACATCCGCACGAAATACGAGGACAATCTTAGGGAAGAAAAAAGGGCCAACGCTACGCTCAAAGTGGAATTAGATACCACAACAAAGTCGGTGAGTGACTAAAATTCGGTTTTGAGTTCAATCCTGCAAAGTACAGTGTATAAAAGTACGACATACTGTATATGCGGTGAGCTGAATCTTATGTAGGTTGGGGTTGTGTCGTATAGTTTCATGGCCTGCAGATGGAAATTGATAACAGGAACTTGGAGATCGAGAAGCTGAAGCAGGAAGTGCAGAAGCTACAGTCGGTGATCAAATCACTGGAGAATGACATCACTGGGCTGAAGGCCGCAATTCGGAATAAAGATGGAATTATGCAGGACAAGGTGAGCACGCATGATCCCTGTTCACAATGACATGAGGAAAAGCAAGTCACGGATCGTCCGTGTTTGACGATCAATATTCAAGAGGAGCAGCACTTTGTTCCAGTGAGATTTCAGTGTGGGCGCCGCTATCAGACGCAGTCCTGTAGAAATCAAGGGACTAACGGTCAAATCTGATTACAACTTAAATTCACATTAGCTCTCTTGTCACTTTTTATCTGTTCCTTAAACAACATTTTCCTTTCTAATCAGTTGTAAACGGATTGCAAATTGCGAATTTCGCACCCTTCAAAGTCACGGAACTCCAAGTAATGCATCTATCATCTTTATTATTGTAAGACCCTATTATAGTATTATTGGTGAAGGACGTGCATGTTCAAGTCTTTCCGCTTCGCAAAGTAATTTGGTTAAATAAGACATGTTCTCAAATGCAATCATCTCGTTTTAATCTGACTCCATGAATTAAAAAGGTTCAATGTGACTAAATAAGGTTATGTTTACACTTAAAATAGTTACAACATGGATGAATAAGAAGATAACTTAAACCATTAATTGTATCTAGCATAAATGTGAGAGAGAGAGAGAGAGAGAGAGAGACCCAGAGAAACCAGCGCATCCCAAGCAAAGAGCCAGAACAGTTACAATCTTCTTTTCTCATTTCCCCCAACCATGTGACTAACACCCAGGTGTGAGATTATCAAACTGACCAATCAGATGATCACAACTTCCCCCATTGTCCAAAACCTCTGGCCTACAGGCCTAGATCACTATCAGCACGGCTGTGCCTTTAGAGAAGAGGAAATGTAAAAAGCAAATGCCTTTGTTCCTTTCAAATATCTTGGATTATTTCCAATCTTACATTATTAATACAGACGTATTCATTTGTACAGCACTTTTCATACATGGAATGCAACTCAAAGTGCTTCACAAGCATAAAAACAAATATTGGGAATACAATTTCACACAAAGTCAATATAAAGATATTCGAAAACAACTATAAAAGGTTCACAATGTAAAATAAATGAATTGGCCATGTAATTTCACCTCAATATCAATATAAATGAATATAGATAAAACAGAGGGTAAAATATTGTTATACTGATAAGCAACTATAAAAAGATATGTCTTAACCTGCCTTTTAAAAATATGAATGCTAGTTATTCACTTCATTTGGTAGACAATTCCACATTTTTGGAGCACAGTGGCTAAAAGAAGTACCACCAGATTGTTTATGATTAGCGCTAGAGGATCGTAAACTACGAACTGGAACGTATCCCGACAGACAGTCTGAAACGTATAAAGATGCCAGAAATGCAGCGTTTTATAAACCAATAAAAGAACCTTAAAGTCATTCCTTTGATGAACTGGTTACCAATGTATTTCCATTAAAACCGGTGTAATATGCTCTCTCCTTTTTAATTTCATCAGTACTCTGGTTGCTGCAATTTGTATCAATTGTAACTTCGCTATAGAACCCTTAGGCAAGCCAGTGTACAAAGCATTACAATAATCAAGACGAGAGAAGACAAAAGCATGAACGAGTGAAAGATGTGCATTTGAAGTGAACGTGGTTGATAAATAAATGTATTGAGGTTACTAAATCAATCAATCGCAGAGCCTCAATTAGTTGAATTAATATTGGCAAAAACGGATTTAGTATTGTATTCATGCCATCTGAGTCCAAGGGACTGCACGTGAGAGGAATATCTGCTTTGTCTCAACAGGAAAAGAGCATCTATGATCTGAACAAGAAGAACAGCACACTCAACAAAGCGCTCGAGGTGATGAAGCACAGGGCTGAGTTCATGGAGGAGGAGATTGCACCAAAAGAGAATCAAATTGAAGAGCTGAAGGAGCAAATGCAGGAGGTGTTTTTCTGCATATATGTCATGTCTCATCCCTTCAACCGCTCATGTTTTATTCAGCTCTTTCTGCCTGAGCCATACACAACTACAAGTGACTTTGCAACCGCATGTCAACTAACTATCACTAGAATATTAGTAGACTGTTAGGGTTCGTGTCAGTTGAAAAAGTTGATGTGTACTTGCGAAAGTTACTTCTAGTTAGTAGAATGTCCAAAGAGGACTATCGAAATAAAGTGGTATCCAGAATACCTTGTCAGATGTAAATAAAAACAATCATTTTATAAAAGCCAGGTTATTGTTATGAACACAGTGTGAAAAAAGATGTTTTTGTGTGTGTGTTCCAGATGGAGGGAGAGTTGAAGGACTTCCATAAGACGAACACAGAACTGGAACTGAAAATCGATGAACTGAACTTAAAATTGAAAACCAAAGACAAAGAAATACACAAAGAAATGAAGAAGGTTAGTACTGTGTTTGTGCCGCGAACTAACTGTTCTTTAAATTTAGAACCCACTGTCTATATTTCCTTCAATAAGTCATAAATGATAAAAGAACTATAAAATAAGTTGGTCATTGATAATACATTAAAGGATAATTCCGGTATTTAACACCTTGAGTCTATATTGTAGTTTGTTTTGGATGAACAAAAGTGGTGGACAACATTTTTTTGACAATGGTTACTCTCTCAAGTTTTTGACTATAAAAGAATTGGCCATGGACCCATTTAACATTGGAGTCAATGGGCATGTCCGAAAATGTCATTAAAACAGCCAATAATGTTCGTTTACAAAACTGTGCAACTCACCGAGTGGTTAGTGGTGTTCGTTGATGATTATAAACAATATATCGTCACAATATATGATTCCAATCCGTTTATTTTGCTATAGTGGAACTATTTTTTCAACAATGGGATTTTACAAAATGACGAATAAAACACGACAGAAACTGTATTTCGCAACACTTTTTGGTTCTGGAACATCAACTAACATCACTAATCACTCGGTGAGTTGCACAGTTTTGAAAAATAATGTTAAAGGTTGTTTTAATGACATTTTCAGACATGCCCATTGACTCCAATGTTAAATGGGTCCATGGCCAATTCTTTTATTGTCAAAAACTCGAGAGAGGAACCATTGTCAAAAAAAATTTGTCCACCACTCTTGTTCATCCAAAACAAACTACAATATAGACTCAAGGTGTTAAATACCGGAATTATCCTTTAAGTATGCAATAATTTATTAAGAACATAATTAGGGATTCTCAATTATGTAAAATACTTGGGTATTTTCCTAGATTACTATACTTAAGTATTATTTGGGGGATTTAATCTGAATGCTTAGCTTACCGTAATTACATTTCCCATTTCCAGTGAATTTGTAAAAAAACGTTTTACTCCTTATAATTTTATTTTGACGAGGGTGCAGTGTTTTGAGATTTGACTTCAAATAATATACAAAATATTCAAAAAATAACATCAAAATTGATTGGTCAGTGGTAACTGTCTACTACATTGTGAATGACAATTAAATCAGAAGAGAATTGAAATAGAAAACTCGGTCCAATTCTCACTATTATCTAACTATTAAATATGACTTTTGCCTCAATAAACTCCTTATTACTGATTATTAATAGTTAAGGCAGTTGTTAAGTTTAAGTATTGGGATGGATTAACGGATATGGTCATGCAGAATAAGACATTAATATGTGCTTTATAAGTACTAATAAACCAATATCCTAGTAATATGCATGCTAATAAACAACTAGTTAATAGTGAGAATTGGACCCTAAACTAAAGTGTTACTGAAAATTCATATTGGCCACTATTAAATGTTTTTTATTAGATGTTTTAAACCTTGAAAACATTTAAATGGACATTATAAAATGTTAAGTCCTTTAATTTTTACCAGGGAGTGGATAAAGTATTGTATTATATGATTCAAAATGCTTAAACAGGAGACTCTTCTCTCATTGTTATTTTTGCTATAGTTCTATTTTTATAATACTCACGTACAATTTAAAAGTGTACATTTTTGCTTTCACAAGTATGTTTTTGACTAGATATTTGTAATCAAAGGTGCTGTAAGTAGTTTCTGAGAAACACTGTTGGTATTTGAAATTAACCCAAACAAACACATCCCTCCCTTCATTGCTCAGAGTGGATGTCTCTTTATCATAGCTGAAGTGAAGCAAAATAATGCTTCATGAAAAATAAAGAGATGATTGAATGGCAAGGTAGAACATACAGCACACAAGAGTATATACAAGCAAGAGTTTATTGTAAGTCGCCAGTAGCACAGCAGCTCCAGACAAACAATGACACTCAAAACTGTCCAGTTACTAGAGCTAAACAACAGAATATCTAGTTTTCTGTGAAACATAGCAAAACCAATGTTAAACTAATATTGACGTGGGTCCTAAAGCTCTTGCCTGATTATAACCGTTCTTTTTCCACTGACCGTTTCTCTTTTGTAATGTCTCTCAGCCGTCTCTCTTTCTACAGTCTTTCTTCAAATCTCTCTCTTGCTCACTCTCTCTCCTCCCCATCATAAGTGGACACGCCCCCTGCTGCTGATTGGCTGCAAGTGTGTTGTTATTGCTGCTCCGTTCACTTTCAACAGCGTTTCTCAGAAATGTACCTTTAAGTAAAATTGTCACTCAGTATCCATACTTTTAGTTGTTTTGTACAGTATATTCTTTACAGATCTAAAAAAAAAAAATACTACAAACTAAAATTAGCACTAAAAGTGAATTTAGCCAACAAATTATGTTCGACATTATGTATTCATTTTAAGGTTTGCTAAAGATTACCTTTAACAGTATGATTTATTATTCATTATTTTGTGAATTTGTTTTTAAAACTGACCTTTATGGGAACATAAGTTGACAATTAAATATATAAATATACCAATGTCCTAGTTGTACTATATGTACTATAATTTTTAAACGAGTGTCTGTCCCGCTGTCTTCTCCAGGTGCAGGACTTTGGGGTTCTGGTACAGAGATTTAAAGCTGACCTTCACACGTGTGTGGAATGCATTCAGGACCCAAAAAGACTGAAGGACAACATCCGAGAGCTCTATAAATGTTACGTTCACCCATCAGACGTGGTAAGCTCAAGACATTGGGGTTATTATTCGTATTTCGCTCTGTCTTGACCTCAACTGAAGCGAGCTTGTGTGGTGTTTGTCCGTAGGTGGAGAAAGTGGCGGTGCACACAGATATGCAGAGGGAAAACAGCAGACAGAGGGAGCACTATGAGAAGATTATCACTACTATGAAGACCCAGATTAGCAGAGATGCAAGTGTCTTCCAGGCCAACAATACGAAGCTCATGAAGGTGAGAGGAACACAAAATGACATTGTGCAAATAGTGTGGAGATGAGTCTAAATCGGACACGTGCGTGTAGAAATCAAGCGCAGCGTTAGTTCTGGCAGGTCACGATCCACGTCTACCTATAGAAATACAATCCCAGACAGCAACATAGTGTTGGCCCAGATGTGGCCCGGATTTTCCTTAAGTCACTGTTTCTGTTTGTGTGAAACTTCTCACGTCTGCCATCTGTGTCCAGGACAACGTAGTTCTTATGAAAGAGATCAATGATCTGCGTCAGGAGCTACGCACAGTCCGAACGCAGCTGCACAACTACGAGAGTCAAACCAACTTCAACAAGAACATCAAGGGCTCTGCTAGCACAAGAGGTGACCCATGTTGACTTGAAACTGATGGTTTTTGGTGCGCTTTTTTACATCGGTACAAATGTTAACCTTTCAGGATTTAAACTAAATGCCACTGGATAGTAATGGACCGACTCAGATGTTCATGGTGGAGGTTCTCAGCTGCCCTTTTTCTGTCGTGCTTCAGGTGCAGCTTCAGCAGGGAGGGCTGGCTTGATGACGGAGCAGAGTTTTGAAGAAACGGAGAAGATCATCCAGTTTCAGCGACTGGAGATCCATAGACTCAAGCAGGAGATTCTCGGCCAGACACCCACATCCAGAACGAAGCTCCCGCCGCTTGCCAACTGAATGTACTTCTTGCTCTCCATGCCTGAATAAAGTGTATCAAATATATGTCATATGGGTGGTACTTTATGAAACGACGGAGAACACGAGAAACGTGTCTAAAACAGATTTAAATAAACGTTCCCGATATTTTCAATTTAGGGTTTGTTAAGTGTACTTTATGAACTGCGTGTATGAACCCATGTGGTTGAGGTTCATGAAGAATCATTTGAACAAATACACGGAACGCAAAGCTATTTCTAAATGATCATCCATCAATAGATGATGCTTTGCTGCCCTGTTGTGTACTGTAGATCCAAACATTCAGCCTGAATATTTTTAAAGCTTGAAAAGTAATAAGCTGACGTGGAAAATGACAAAAATTCTTCGATTCTGTTTTTATCTTTAACACTCCTATACTGGAGAAAGTGCACATGCTTGAGAAATGTTTGTATTTACATAGATTTTTATTTGTATTTGAGAATTATATTAAACATTTAAATCGAGCTATAAAGGCAGCAAGTCTTCGTATTTCTAAGTTATGACTTTTTCCACTATTTGTGTAATTTGAATGAATACTTTGCAGGTCTTTGATCAATGCTTGTTCTGGACTATGTCCCACTGCGCAATGTGACATAGAGTGACGTCTTTTCTATGTAATTTTTGGACGTCCAATTTCGGTCCACTGAAGGGGTTGTTTAGTTACACCAGGCAACGTATTTTTTCGACGTCTACCGCACGTCTAATGTTGATGTCTGTGGGACCTCCTGTGTAAGGGCTATTTATGATCCAAGTGTGGTCGGTTGTGGACGTCTTTTCAACATCAAATTTAGACTCATTTTAGACGTCGTTTTTATACAACTTCTATAACTGCAGTCCCATGTTTCAAAAGGCTGGAGGACATGTTTTCTGTACATTTCTTTACATTTATGCATTTGCCAGATGCTTTTATCCAAAGTGACTTACATTGCATTACACATTCCTATCAGTTCTTGTTTTCCCTGGGAATCGAACCCATGATCTTGCGTTGCAAGCAAGATGATCTTGCGTTGAGACATTTAATGGAGTTTTTGGGAAATTATCTTAAATAATTATAAATAATCTGTATTCATATGTATTAATGAAGTTGATAACAACAATGTTGATATTTGTAAATCAAATATTACATATTAATCATATACATTTCCTGCACCTGTCATAGACGTCCAAATGACGTCCAAAAAAATGACCCAGTTCAAAGGTCAAATGTCGAACGTCAATATGACGTCCAAGTTGGGTCATGGTTGGACGTCCAAATAACGGATCTAGTTTGGACGTCGAATAGATGTCCAGAATTGGTCATGGACCGACGGACCCAATATAGACATGATCTGCACGTCTATCCGACGTCCAATGTTTAGTGGGCGTGCTTGTGCTTTGTGCTCCTTGGTTTCTACAACAGTTGTCCATAGGCTACAAGATTATAATGACATCATCATGGACACGTTGAGCTGCAGGAATATGAATTTATTTGTACCTGAAGATTCTGCTACTGTTATATCTTCATAGTGGTCTTTATCTTGTGTGCGACTAGACTGACACATGTCTTCCCATGAAGGTAAGTCTCTATCAGACTGAACTGAAGGCTTTGTCAGTGTCCTTAACACTTTGTATAAATAAATGATATCTAAAGGGTTAGTTCACCAATAAAATGAAAAGTATCCCTTCATTTATTCCCCCTCAAGCCAGGTGCGTATGACTTTCTTCTTTCAGCCAAACACAATTGGAGTTAAGCCTATATTAAAAATCATCAGGCGTGTAGGCCTATGCATGATAAGTGGAGTCCTCCACAACTCAGTATGAATTTCCTAAATGATCCTATACAACTGAGGTTTATGAAGAATAACATGCCACGCATGCTTTTCTGGACAATCAGCACATATAAACACTGAGAAGAGTGGCTCTATTGTTGCTGAGGCGAAGTAAACTTATGTCATGTGAATGACACCATCCTTACAGTCACAAAACATCCATTATGCTGCAAGCGTGACATCAGAGATTCACTTTGTGGGATGTCCCTCCAGTCGGCCTATTGTCTTTCCCACAATGCCTTGAAAGACATCCTTGCTTTTCAGTGTCAGTCAGTCTGCCTGCTAGGCGCACACATGTGTGAGTGTGAGCGTTTGTGTGTGTTCTCCGTTTGGGGACATGCTGTTTAGTGTGTCGCTAAGAAGACAATGAGAAACCTCTTATTGTCTTGGTGGAATGTGGCAGAAGACAACGGGGGGAAGTATGTCATCGCCCCAAGTGCTTGGCACCAATGTCCAGTCAGCTTGCACCGTGACACACCACAGAATGAGAGAGACAGGTAAACAAAGTGACAAAGAAAGAGAGATGTGACAGTTACCAGTCCTGCACTACAGCCAAATCAAATGAAGATGGTGTGTGTGTGTGTGTGTGTGTCAGAATTAAGCCTACTAAAATGTCACTTTCTAAAGCAGGACCATGAATGAAAGTCTGCTGTTCAGGATACTTGAGGATCACGTTTGTGGAAAATTCATGATGTTGATTCAAAAGTTTGAATCGAGGACTGGAAGCATGCACTGAGGAAAGGTGAGGAAAATCTCCATTAGTTACAATTATCTCTGTGGTTTATAATGATGGGTAACTGTATAAAGCTTTTATTGGATTTCATCATTTCTTCCAGCTTGTTGAAAAACTATTTCAATATACACTTAATTTAAGTAATGGAGGCATAGTTAAAGTTGTTTAAAAAACAGGTTGGGTTACACATACTGAGGCATTTATTTAGCCTTTAACTGTTTTAACAATTGTTTTGCTAAAGTAAAAAAGTGGATTGAGTTGTTAGAGACATTGTAAACTGGCAGTGTCTCTTCACAAGTGTGTGACATTTGAGTGCTATTTAAGGTTGTGTAGGAATAGAACCTTTATAATTTCAGATTGCAAATGTTCTTATAATTAATCATATTCTACTCACAAACTTATGAGCTTTGAATGAATTAACTGAATCAGAGCGTTTACTGGATCTAACTGTAAGTTATCATTACTTTCAATGGTGTGTGTGTGTGTGTGTGTGTGTGTGTGTGTGTGTGTGTGTGTCTGTTTTGTTTATAATGTGTAGTTAAAAATGCACATTTGCATTTAGTTTTTGTGTTTGTAAAAAATAAAAAAAAGTCCCCCTGTGGTGAAAATCAAGCTTTTAATATTGTTTATATATGTCTATGTGGTGTTTTTAATATGCTTTAAGACAAACCATGTGCAAGTGCATAAGTCAACACCAAATGAAATCGCTGGTGTTTCAGACGTCACAAACTTCCTTGTAACCAATCAATCGCCAACGACTGGATCTCTAAGCTTGCAATTAATCGATTTGACACAAATAATACATTGTTTGAAACATGAAATTCTGAAGTAGAAAAAAAGTTTTTTTTTTGTAAAACGCACTTGAATAATCTATTTTCAACTAGTATATATATAATAATATAACAAATATACTTATATGTGAATAACAACCTAGATAAATAAATGCTGTAAACTTAACTTAATGCATTGGACCTTTTTGTACAGTGTTAATAACTGTAAAATGTCTGACCATACAGCGTGGAGACAGCATACCGCCAGACGACCCTTGAGATGGAGCTTCTCCCTCTGAGTGTGATGAGTCCTGGAGCTCACCTTCATCTGCAAGCGGACACTCTGTGGCTCCACCGCCAAGCCGTGGAGGACCAGGTGGAGCTGTGGTGGTTCAAAAAGCCACACGTCTCTCTTGTGTGCTACTGCTTTTCAGTGGCCATGGTTCTGAGCCTGGGCTCGGCTGGCGTGGGGCTCCTCTCGACCGCCTCTTCCGCTGTGGGGCCCTCGGTACTGTGGCGCTTGGGCGTAGGATCTACTCTCTGTCTCCTGGCACTGGTGGTCCTCATGAAGCAGCTGCTCAGCTCTGCTGTGCAAGACATGGGCTGCATACACAGCCGCAGACGCATCGAGCAGCTGCGGAGTGGAGGAACGGCAGATCCCGTGCTGTTGCTCTTCACTGGCCTGGCGCTGGTGGTCTGTGGGACTACGCTTCTCAGTCTCACGAAGTCAGACATGCTGCTTTCTGGTGTGACCCTCGTGGCCAGTGGGGGCGCTGTGGTGCTAGGTGTGATGGCATATGCAGTGATAGTTTATGTGCAGGGAAAGAGAAATGCGAGAAGGCGAAGACGACGAAGGGGGAGAGTGTATACAGTGACGGGACAAAGGAACCGTCCATGGAGGGATTCAACATCTAGTCAGTCGAATTTGTTATGAGAGATAAATCGAGAATTCCTTCTGCCCCCGGTTCCTACATGATGATAAAACTTATTTGCACATATTGTTTTGTTCATTTTACACCAGCAAAATAAATGGCATCATGTATTTTCTGCAGTTTGAATCTTTGACAATCAAACACCTCCAAAGCAAATGATAGCATTGCCATTTCTTGCTTTATTTTTATTATCTGAGCACCAGGCAATGGAACGCCCTTGGAAGTCAAAGATAACAAGTAGGAATATCCCATATCCATATATAGGAATTCTGAATGGAAAGCAGTATGTGCAGTAGATTACAATTAAGAACACGCCTTTGAATACTGTATCCCAGAATGCAATGCATTCAACTTCACCATCTGATGAATTCTGGCCTACTTCTCGCACTATTTCGGTGGCAAAAAAGTAAGTGTACTATGCTGTTGTTCACATGAAGTGTGTCGTTCCACACAACTGTCTACTGATATATAGCACCAAAACCAACAGTGTCAACTGTTATTTCTACACACGTTCCAGAGTAAATCAACCAGCTCATATTTGTTGAATGGCCAAAACAATAACAAGTATGCACACTTTGCTGAATAAATCTATCAAATATAAGTGGTAGCCGACATGTGATGTCGTTTAGCTGTAAAATTGTGATGCACTCTTCATAATTATGTTAATTCACATAAACTAAATGCATTCTAATCAAATTGTATGCTACGCAGTTATTGTGAAATCTATGTAGCTACATAAGCATCTTTGTTTTATTTAGGGTGGAAACGACAGAGGCTGCATTCTACTTATTTTGAATAAGTAATTACTTCACGAGCATGTTCTAAATAGAATCTGGACGCACTACATTCGCCATCTCGTCATTATCATGTGACCTATACCAGCGTCAGATACACTAATAAGCATTAACTCATGCTTAACTAATGCACAGATAATACTGAATTAATGTATTACTAATGATTATCTAAGCTATTCATTAATGATTGCCTCATTAGCAACTAATGAAGAGTCTGTCTGGTTAATATATTAGTTCATATATGATTTGTTATTAATTAAATGTGTAAGTGTGTATTAATTCCATAATACCTTATTTTATTAACTAATAGTGTTCATTAATTTGTTAATTACCACAATGAGCCAAAGCCTTATATTTCAACTTCCAGATAATACAGGTAAACTAATATGCATTAATACATTATTAATTACAGCATTAGTAGTGTGTCAATTACTACAATGTTTTTGGAAACCAGTGTTTAATAAACAGCTTTTATAAACTCTAGTGATGGTCATTAATGATTAATTAATCATTAGCCAACAATCATTATGTTGTGACTTTACTTGTTGAGGCACATCATTATTAACTCATCATCTAGTAATTGTAGTAATTGACACACTACTAATGCTGTAATTAATAATGTATTAATGCATATTAGGCTCATTGTGGTAATTAACAAATTAATGAACACTATTAGTTAATAAAATAAGTGATTATGGAATTAATCCACAATTACATATTTAATTAATAACAATTCATATATGAACTAATATATTAACCAGACAGACTCTTCATTAGTTGCTAATGAGGCAATCGTTAATGAATAGCTTAGATCATCATTAGTAATACATTAATTCAGTATTATCTGTGCATTAGTTAAGCATGAATTAATGCTTATTAGTGCACCCTTGTTGTAAAGTGTTACCGATACATCGCTTCACTGTCATTCATAAATCCTCTCCCTTGTCTTCATGGGTAAAAGTTTCCATCCTATGCACACTTCAGAATCTCGCCAGAAGTAGTAGCCTAGGTCTACTGGGTACTTTTTGCCTTCTCTTTTATTAACTACTGTGAATTCAGACACTTTTGTCACATACTGTTTCCCCCCCAACTATATAGCAGAGTTGTATTGATTTCGGATGCATGTCTTTTTTCATGTCCGAAGTATTGAATACTTCATTGAAAAAGTTATTTTTATTTTATTTATTTTACAAGACAAGGAAGATATTCAAAAGAAATGCCACAATGGCAAATAAAGATTGAATGGTAAACAGTTATTATTATGGATCAATCACATAAATTGGAGGTGTTGTGCTGTCATGTGAACTTTGTGATTATAAGAAAACAAATCTAAGTGCTGCTGCTGCTGCAAAAAAAAAAAAAGAGTGAAAGAAATAAAAAGACTGAATGGAAGGCAGGGATGGAATAACTAAGTGATATTTCACAAAACGTGCAGAGCACACACTCATTGGAATACTATCCCAGAATGCAATGTGTTCGACTTCCCCGTCCATTTCCAATCTGATAGACTAAACTGCTAGTGTACTGGCACACTACTCATACTATTTCTGTGGCAAAATGCCTGTCCTATTCTGAATCCATCCTCTGTCTGGACGTGAAGTGATGCTGTTATGTCTACTGTGCGACTGCGTCTGTCATTCCACACAGTGTTCTACAGATGGCGCAAAAAAACTAAAAGTCTAAACGTTAGAATAACGTATTTATATATTTTTCCCAGTAGGCTAGCTGTTCATTGAACCAACTCACATTTGTTGAATGACTAATGTTTTAAGTATGCACAATGTTATGAAATCTTTATGATTGTTTTATTTCACCTAAACTAAATACATTTTACACAAATGTTATGCCAAGCAGTTGTTAATTTAGAAATGCTTTTATTGTGAAATCTATGTAGCCTACATACAAAACATTGTAAGCATCTTTGTTCCATTAAGTGTGGGAATGACAGTGTCTTTTTTTTCATTTGCTGAATTTAAGACACCACAAGTTACCCACATGTTTCTTCTTTTTAAACAAAAGATTTTTAAAGGAAAATCTAAACTTGAAAATAAAACAAACAGTGAATGAGCTAAATAACGTATCAGTTAAATGGTAAACAATTATTATGGGTGGATTACTTACATACGTTTGAGGTGTTGAGCTGTTGTTTGAACTGTGTGTGTGATCATAAGAAAACAAATCTTTGGGGATTCACCTGAATATGAAAAGTTAAGATTATTCAACAGCATTTGTGGCTAAACTTAATGTTAATTACCACTAAACATATACATCTTTTTTTAAATGAGGCACTTACAATGGAAGTGGATGTAGACTATTTTTGAAGGATTTAAAAGTAGAAATGGGAAGCTTATAATTTTATAAAAGCACTTATTCTTCTGTTAAAACCTGTGTATTATATAACTGTAAAGCTGTTTAAACCATCATGTTTACAGTCATGTTCAGGGTTTCAGGTGTTCGAATCAGGTGTTAAATCACAGCTTGAAAAAATAAAAGACTTTATATTTTACATATATTTAAAGGGATAGTTCACTTTAAAATTAAAATTCTGTCATCATTTACTCACCCTCAAGTTGTTTCAAACCTGTATTAATTTATTTCTTCTGCTGAACACAAAGAAAGATATTTTGAAGAATGTCAGTAACCAAACAGTAGTCTGTACCCATTGACTTCCATAGTAGGAAAAAAAAATACTATGGAAGTCAATGGGTACAGACTACTGTTTGGTTACTGACATTCTTCAAAATATCTTTCTTTGTGTTCAGCAGAAGAAATAAATTAATACAGGTTTGAAACAACTTGAGGGTGAGTAAATGATGACAGAATTTTAATTTTAAAGTGAACTATCCCTTTAAGGCGAAAATCATTTCCCAAAATTAGTTTTCTACATCTGTCCATTAACTTTCTTTTTAGGGTGCGGATGTGCCGTCATTTATTACTGACTTCCTATAGGGTAAATTATTTTTGGCAAATTGCCTGAAACTTTACACAAACTGGAAGATGTCGAGCCGTCTCATTTAACATTTTAAATGTTTCACATTCTCTCTTGCGAAATTAGCATCTCCGTCCTAGACGAAAACACACTCAAGTCAATCACCTCAGTATTGTCTTAATTTATGTTAAAGGACAAGTTCGGTATTTTACACTTAAAGCCCTATTTACAGATCGTATCTGATGAAATAGAACGGTAAAGATTAAAATTTGGACACATGTTCCTGTCCCGAGAATTTTGGGTTTATTTCGCTTCCCCCCCACCCCCACACAATGGTTGTCTATGGCCACTGGAAGATTCCTTCCTAAAACACATTAAACTTTCGTTTACAAAGACGTGAAACTCACCGAGTGGTCAGGGGTGTTCACTGATACGGGCCCAAAAAAAAAACGCTGAAAAAGATGCATTCCAACCAGGGGGGCAGTGTTCCGAAAGATATTGAAGCCGACCTGGGCGCCGCCATTGGCTAGCGGACCCCCACCTGCTGTTAGCATTCCATTGACTCCCATTCATTTTGGCGTCACTTTGACAGCGAATAACTTTACATCTGAGGCGTTTAAAGACACCGTTTGTCCATTGTTTATTTCTAAAGAAACACGAAAATGTATAAAAGGCTCCATTACCTTGTATCTTACGTTATGGCCCCGTAGAAGCAGTTTTTGTAAAAACAGGCTAACGATTGCGTCATACCCGCGCGACTCTGTCGCACAAGTCGAAAAATTACCGTATGGACAGGCAGAGAAGCTCGCAAGCAATCGGGAGGACGTGGAGGCATAAAGTCAAGGGAGAAGCCCATAGAGAGTGATAAAGTTGCTCCCGCTGCTAGCTCATGGACAGCTAATGCTCACGCTCTCCGTCTCTGCGAGATTCGGAAGGGAATGATTCAGATTTCTCTCGGCACAGCTACTAGAAGACCTACAGGTTGCCCACGTCACATCTACGTCGTCAAGCTCAGTTTGAGTCTGCGCAGTTCGCCTTGCGATCAGGAAGTAAGTGCTTCTAATTGACTTCACTGCTCTCCGTTGAAACCTATGGGGTCGCTGTGTCCAGTTTATATACTGTCTATGATTCCAACAGGTTTTATCGTAGTGTTTGTCCAACTCCATTGGTTGTATTGAATGTGCTGTGTGAGGTACGTTATTCCTCCGCCGCTTCTTCTTCTGCTTCTTCTGTGTATTAAATGAAATGCCAGCGGTTTGCTTGCAATCGGCAAAGGTGCATTATCGCCACCAACTGGTGTCTATTATTCAAGCTCTCAACGGAAGAATCTGGGTGTGACGCGTTTGGCAAAATAGGTCCACAAACGCTAAATAAAACTAAAATTCTCGGGACAGGAGCATGTGTCCAAATTTTAATCTTTACCGTTCTATTTCATCAGATACGATCTGTAAACAGGGATTTAAGTGTAAAATACCGAACTTGTCCTTTAAGTAAATATATATATGTATATATATATATGCCTATTCTTCCCCCATCTCTTCTATCCACATGCTACCATCTGAAATTCACCCAAAAATCTATATGGTTTATGTGAACAATTATCATACAACCCTATACATGTTTATATCATTTGAAATGTCTCAGTGCGACTGGTACAAAGGCCACCAATCCACAAAGAGTGTTTATAATGCCAAATGCAATTGGGCTACATTGTAAAAAGCACCATTTTCATCCTATTTTTAATGGAATATTGCACTATTGGCCTATACATGTTTTATCTGTACAGGGCATTTTTCACGTGCCCTCGTAATCTTTAATACTTGCAGGTCATCTCTTCTCTTCTCTGATGATGTGTTTACTGGCGTGAGGGCGGGACAACCTGTCAATCACATGACATCACAGCAATAGCCATCCACAACCATCCAATCAATTCTCCATGGATAAAATTCATAGACTGTAAGATAAAATCACATCCCACCCTACATTTTTTTGTTTGATAAACCATTTCACTCGGATATACATCAAAATATGGATAAAAAAAAGACTATTGTAACTTCCGTTTCATGGGACTTTAATGTGGGCTTCTGCTTCTCCCATTTACTTCTGTTGTAACTGCCATATTTTAGCTTTTTTTAAACAAAAGGAGGGATGAACATCATGCCATACATGCTGTTGATTAAACCCAGAATATTGCTTTAATAAACTGACTGCTAGAATGCATATTCTTTGAAGAACAATTTATTTGAAATAGAAATGTGTAACAATATAACATCTTTACTGTGTGGGTAGATAAAAACATATAAAAAATGTCATAGTAATTCCAAACTTCATGGGGACATAGCAGTACACGGACAAAACCAGTTTATATCATTTCTGGAATGACCAGTTCATCATCGCTATCTTCAGCATCTTCCAGTCGGTTCTCCTCTTCCTCTTCTATCTCTCGCACACTGGCCTGGATGATGTAGTTGTCCTCGATGAAGCCATCATCATCATCACCCTCATCATCTGAACTTTCTCCAGTGTGGATCATTCTACCCCTCATGCCACACACTGGGATTTCTCCCTCCAGCGCTCCGGCTTGGTTGAACTGGCTGGCTGTTTCTTGGTCCAGTAATAAAGCGTGACCGTTTCTGGCCAGGCACCATCGGAAGAAGCGGTATCTCACGGCCAGTGCTATGAGGAGTCCGATGGAAAGCACGGCTGTCAAAGCCCCGAGCACAACGGGCCAGGCGGAGTTCCCTTCAGCGGCTCCTGCTGTGTCTGACGGGGCAGTGGGTTGCGTCTCTATGGATTCACAAAACCATTGAAACATATTGGAATATTTATTATTTCAGAGATTGGTTCAGGTCAAGTTTCAGTCAAATAAAAGCTCTATGGACAGAATCCTTAGCACACACTCACACATTCAGTTTCCATTTTTTTATGAGGACTTTGCATAGACATGATTTTTATAGGCTACTGTACAAACTATATACAAACATAATTCACATTCAATGGACGTTTAAGGTCCAATGCATTGCATGAGGTTAAACATTAATATAGCCACAAGACCTAGTCTGATACATTTGCTTAATATTGTCTTTTCAGTTCCTGTCTTCAAAGCCATTAACTTTGAACATGAATAATATAATATAATATAATATAATATAATATAATATAATATAATATAATATAATATAATATAATATAATATAATATAATATAATATAATATAATAATTTATTGTCTGTGTAAAGTAAAAACATATCACAGGTATCTGATATAGACTTGAAGATGTTTTGAACCCAGAACATTATTGTTTAATTATTACTGTGCTGATTTTAAGAAATGTAACGTGTTATTTAAAAAATGAACACTAATGCTCAATTTAGGTACTGTCATCAGCTTCAATTAGAGGTTGATTTGTTTGTTTTTGTTTTTTAAATAAAATTTCACACAGTTTTTGTCATGCAAATAATCTGACAAGAATATATATATATATATATATATATATATATATATATATATATATATATATATATATGTGATGCATGTTTTATGTTGGACAGGGCTAGACAGTGATTAAGGCATTAATAAGATAATGTTCGTTACCGTTTTATGCTAATGAACGAAGGACATTAAATGGATGCACTAACCATGGTCCTCAATATGCTGGGCGTCTAAAGAACTTTCCAGTTGCTGAAGTTCTGATGAAAAGTTTTCTTGCTTTTCTTGAGAAGTCAGACATTCATGTGCAGACATTGCCATGACCAAATATGTAATTAGAACCATATTAACTCTGTGGCGCATGATGTTCCCCATGATGCCCTATAGAAGAAATAACATCTTTCATTAATTTTGATATGATCATTTTCCATACTGTAAATCATTCTAGTCTGTCATATAATTTCCTGATGAACTCACATGGAGAAACAGTGAAGGCAGTACATTCTGTCTAAACTAGAAGTACAATAAACTAAATTAGAAGTACAAGACCTTACTAGTTAATGTCATGATATGTAGCATTAATGCTTGAATTCAAGAATGTGCACAAGTGCAATGCAAGTGCGATAGTCATATGACCATCATAAGAGAAATTGAAAAGAGAAATACATGATCATACAGTCAAAACCCCATTGGAATAACAGTAAAATAAATATAAACATTTTATACATACATGTACTTGGTACAATCCAATAATTCAGCGTTATTGCTTATTTTTGCATCATGTTGGAAAAGTGCGGAGTGAATGGAACATCACAATGGAAGCATCTTGAGCAAAGGTTGAAAGAGGTGTAACTGTTCAGCTGGTTAATGGGTAATGTTTATTATCTGTTAACTCATTTCTATTTCCTTGTGTATTTGCAGCCATCATCTGATCTACACTTGACATTTAATATACAGTACTGGCTTAAAACATAGTCTGTTATAGACTCTTATAAGTCTGTAAATAGTTTTTTTTAACCCTGTGCCTTGTTTTTCCTTTTGAAAAAGGAGTACAATTTAGCATACTTTTACAAAGAGTACTTTTTATGCAAATAATATACCTTGATAAGAATATAGCCTACTATGTAATATACTAGAATAAAGAATATACTAAGGCACACTATGTAACTTTTCACCACTAGAGGTCGCTTATTTAAAACAAAGGCGTAGTTTGATGACGCCTTGATTTCGGGGAATCGTTTTTGTCTTCACCTCTACAGCCGGTGGAGAATATGACGGGACTCGGGCAGAGATCATATTCATGGATGACCAGTAATGTATTAAAGATTTATTAACGTTACGAAAGCCGTTGGAGCGGAACGAGGCGCTGGAGTGATTGCTAATGAGAGACGAGCGCGACACACGGCTCGAGAGCAGTGGAGCTTTTATTATACCCGCTTCTTCTGGTCATGTGTATGTGGGGTAACACAGCGCTGTTTTATCATATTACATACATTTGAGTGTGTTGAAAGGTGTTATAATGCTACTCTGTGTGTTCGCTCGGCGGCTACTATATGAGACACTTGTTGCACACTGTAGCGAGCTAGATCGATATTAGACATGGTAAATATGGTTCTCGCGGTAAATCAAGAAAACGAGATTTAAACAAAAAGACTAACTGTGTTGAGCTGTATAACAACGATTAGTTTTCTGCCGATGAATGCATCCAAACAGTTGCTCACCTTTCTAATAAACACATATACTAAAGCGTCTGGTGTTTCCATAAAACCGGAAATCGAGGGTAACTCGGGTGATGTCATTGATAAGCGACGCACAGAGACGGTCTGTGTCCTGGTGAAAACTGCTTATTTCTCTGGATTTAAACATTCTTAGAAACATTTGGGATAATTTAAGTAGGCTACACAAATCAACTAAATATATAACATTGTTAGTGGTTTTGGGATATTTTGATTAAAAAAATCTTGCACAGTGTGCCTTTAAGAGTGAACTGCATGTAATGTTTTAGCCCACAGAAACGGCCTTATTGATAGAAGAGGATTTAGTGAGATCAGAAGGGGGCGCTACAGGATCCAATGTCCCAGTGTAATAATGGAGACATATGCAAATGAACAGTCCTTAAGGTAACATGTTAATCTGGCACACTGTTGATCTGAATCCAAAACTGTTTCTTGAAAAAGGTTTAGTTTATGTCACAGCCATGTTTATCAATCACGGCCTCCATGAATTGGCTTCATCCTTCTTCTCTCCTCTCCACTGAAAATTAATTTGGAGTTAATTACTGTAATTCTATTTTTTATTTTATTTTTACAATATTGCAAATTCTGTGGTACAATGATTTATTTAAATCTGCAGTTAAGTAATAAAACAAATATTACCACTGTAAAGAAGAAAGAAATAAGGGAAAATGTACTGCCAGAATATTTTCTGCTAGATCATTTTCCATTTCATTTAAACATAAAAACCTCAGAAGATTAAAATATGAATAAAACACCTGTAAAATTGAATACAGAACAATCCATATTAAAATCCATATATCATATTAACACTGGACTCTTTTTTTACAGACTTGGGAATCTTAGAATTTATACATAAGCCTACCTTACTAATTTGAGGCATTTATTAACAACCCTTCCGTACATTTCCCCTGAATCAAGATCAGGTGGTGAGATTGGCATTAAATATCATCCTCACATCTGAGTTAATGCAGACTGAGATAACGGCGTTAGATATTGTTGGCCATCATCCCCTGGAGGGTGAAAAAGCACACTGACAAACACACACCTGCCAACACTGGTGTCCACGTTGGCCAACTCTCTGACATCTACATTGAGTCATGTCAGTTGCTTCATCTTTATGTTTTTGTGCTGTGTTATTTTTTCTTTTTTCACACATACATGAAGAAATCCCCTTTCCAATTGTTCAGAGATCTTTAATCCATCTTCAGATCGGCTTAATGCAGTGCGGCTCTAATAGGATCGCTGGTATTAACCTCTGGGACAATACCGCCAGCTGTCCCAGAGCCCCCTATTGGCCATGCTGAAGTACAGGGCAAGGGGGTGTGGTGGGGCAGAACGAAGAGAGAGAGAGAGACAGAACGAGAGTGTGTTAGTGACCGGAAAGGGTGATGGGCTTTAGTAGTGACCAACGGTGGATTGACAAGTGCTTTTTCTTGGAGGGACCTTCATTATCACCCTATCTACAAGCTAATCCACCTTCCTACTGCTTCTTTCCCTGCATGTTTCTTTTTGCCCCCTCGGAAGGTTTGTGCATTCGGGTGTAAAAGGGTGTTTGTATGGCTGATTGAGTGGGAAGTGGACAGGTCACCATGGCGTTGGGTGCGGTGTGGAGCCGCGTTAAAAATGTGTGCCAACAGAACGGCCTCCTCATCTTGTCAGTCTTGGCCGTGGTTATCGGATGCCTGCTGGGATTCTTCCTGCGCTCCAAACACCTCTCTGAGCAGGTTAGTTTTGGTTTCCCCTACCTGGTGTAACCCTTACCAATGACAGTTTCCCTCTCTTCCCTGCAATGACCCAACTTTCCTGCCATCTGACACACACACACACACAAAAAAGACTCTTTATTGGCATCAATGATTCCCTAAAGAACCTTTAACCTTTCCATTGCACAAAAGGTTCTTCACACTAAGATAAAAATGATTATTTTAAGAACTGATTGCTGAATTTTTCTTTGGGGAACCAAAAATGGTCCCTCAATGGCGTATCTGAAGAAAGAAAAAAAGAGAGAGAGAGAGTACACTTTATCCTCATTAGTTAATGGCAAAGATTAATTGTATAGCTGAAGAATGACAGCAGTTGAAGATCCAAGTATTCTCTTTGACATGATGCTGGTCCAGATTATCTTTTTTTTTTTTAAACGTTTGTCCACCAAATCTGTCATGTGGTGCAACCAACATGCAGAAAAAATAGGAAATAATATCATTACTGTGTGTCAAGGTCAATACCTCTCTTAACAAATCATATAATTTTACCTTTTCCGGTTCCAGTTGTAAAATGTCATGTGGTGCAACATCCCAACAACTTGGTATTTGTGAAATAATAATACCGTGAAAATATATACAGTATTAATTTTTTTTTGAAATACGTTGTATTCAAGGCGTACATGTTTTTGTTTTTTTACTTGATGTTACACCACACTACATTTAAATTGAAACTTTTGTTGAAAATGCTATAAAAGTTTTTCAAAACCAACATAAATACAAAGAGTGCACTACCAAGACCTTGGCAAACGTGTTTTAAACTAGATTTAAAAAAAGAGTTTCCTTTGCTTTATCATGGACATTTGTCATTGATCACGTCTCAGTCCTTGCATATGCGGAGTGAAATCTTCATCTTCTAATGTAAATTGATCAATTTTGAAACCCCTAAGATATCTTAACCCTGACCTAAATACAATGAAACATTTTCTATAAGATTGTACAATATTCTGTCTAGTATCGTCTTTTCATTTCATTAGCCGATTCATTGGTTGAGTGAGATGTGTGTTCCCTCAAAGTCCTGAGGGATTACCAGTCAATGAACTGAACTGTTGAAGCACATTGCATTGAGGATCTGAAGTTGAAAATCTCATCACATCTTCTCATTCATTTCGAGTTGAACATTTCTCGCTAGTCTTATAATGAGGTTAATGAACTAAGGTTACCTCGTGATCTATAGAACATCCAGTCTTCTTGAAAAAGGTGACGCTGGAGTTTTAGCTAGTGTTACTTTTAATGAAGGAATACAGATTTCAGGTCTTTTCTTTGTTGAGGGAACATTTGCAGGATGTTAAATTGAGTCACTTATGGTACATTCAAGCTAGTGCATTCAGTATTTACCAAAGGAAGTATAGACGTTGAACAAGCTAGCTTTAGGTTGAGATAAGCGACTGCTTAAACAATCACTTTACTTAACCAACCAATTATCCACAGTAAAAAAAAGCAGCCAACCAGACACATTTTATTTTGGCAACTGATTGTTTAGTAGTTGAAGTGTTTCACTATTTTCGATCAGCCATTACACCAATGTTTAGCAATGAGCCCCGTTTAGATTACGCCACATGGCAGCTTTTTCAGACTTGTCATGGCCCAAGTCAGGAATGCCAGTGGCAGATGTAGCGGCTCCATGCCAGCTGTTTTTAGGTTAGCATTATCAAGTAGCACAGGAATGCCAGAGATTCACAGCCAATTGTCAGCATTGATCCTGATGCTGCTTGGACAACGGCCCTGATCTAAGCTTCACATGTCCCTGCCCCCTCCTTAATGCAGGCCTTTAAGCGCTTTAACACCAGCATCATGTCTCTCAGCTGCAGCTCCCTTCAACACAATATGGTCTTCAATACGTCTTTCTCTTGCTTGAGGGCTCTTCTTAAAGAAACACTCCACTTTTTTGGGAAATAGGCTCATTTTCCAACTCCCCTAGAGTTAAACAGTCGAGTTTTACCGTTTTTGAATCTATTCAGCCGATCTCCGGGTCTAGCGGTAGCACTTTTAGCATAGCTTAGCATAGATCATTGAATCTGATTAGACCGTTAGCATCACTCTCAAAAAAATGACCAAAGAGTTTCGATATTTCTCCTATTTAAATCTTGACTCTTCTGTATAGTTACATCGTGTACCGACGGAAAATGAAAAGTTGCGATTTTAGGCTGATATGGCTAGGAACTACTCTCATTCCTGCGTAATAAACAAGGAACTTTGCTGCCGTACCAAAAAATGCCGCCTGAAAATAGGATAACTTGCCAGGGACTATTTTCAGGCGCTGCATAATATCATTGCGTCTGCTGCACTGCACCCATGGTACGGCAACACAGTTCCTTGATTATTACGCAGGAATGAGAGTAGGGTTCTCTGGGAATTGCAAAACTTTTGTGAGAGAACGCAAAAGCATTTAAATATAATTTTTTCTCCCATCTCATATTTTTTTTCCATCTCTATATCCGTTTAGGGGCTCTGTATCAACTGAGTATTCGATTGGATATCATTGCACAGTATCTCAAATGTTGGTTTAATCTTTCTGAAATGCTTGATCCCAAAGGTTGGAATGACCTTTCAGAAGTTTCTCACATGATTGCGTTCCCAAACACCAGCATCCAAACGCAAGATAACATGACAGCATTTATTTCATCTGTGTTCTTTGGGGGAAAAAAAGAGCCACAGTGGTTTCCCAGATTGCAGGAACTTCCATTTTTATTACAGATATTTTGCACCAATTTCCAAGGAATTGACGATTTAGTTCTCTTAAACGCATGGGAAGGAATGGGGATTTATTTGCAAATGTTTTGATGGGAGTGAAATGATGATCTAAAAATAAATAAATAAATAAAATTGCAGAATTGTTTGATTTCAGACCAGAGTATATTAAAGATTGGAGATTCAATTCAATCTGCATAAGACCGTTTAAAGTCAAGGATTTCGAGAATATTTCTCGCTCCACTCTGTGGGACTCAACTCTGAACAGTGAATAAAGCAGATGTTCTGTTGTTTTCTAAAGGAGGTGAAGTACTTCCAGTTCCCTGGGGAGTTGCTGATGCGGATGTTGAAGATGCTCATCCTGCCACTCGTGGTCTCCAGGTAAGAGTTCCTTTTTCCAAGATTTTTAACATGAATAACTTAGCTGTCAGTCACTACGAATCTGGTACAATCAAGTGAGATAAGCGTCTCTATGTATCCTGTTTCTGAAATGAGATGGCATGAAGTTTGTGTTTAGAATTAGTTTATAATGGTACATTTTTGTCAAAGATAATATATGCCAAACCCAATCCCATAACCTTGCCAATAATAATAATACCAATACAGATACTTCTATTAAATAAATAGAACATTTCTAAGGATAAAATGGACAATTATAGCCATTTAAAATGATAGTTGAAAGCCATAATTTTAACATTTAATATGCTTAAACAGGCACTTATCAGTATCACATTAACAAATAGTAATTCAATAGACTAATAGATCCATTATAATGAATGTGCATTGTTTAGAGCTTCTGATGCATATACATTTGAATGCTAAAAAAATAATAAAAACCACTAGCGATTTTCACCTTACACTTAGGATCTATATGAGGATAAATATACATTAGTATAAAAAGTATCAAATCAGAATTAATCTTCCCATTGTATTTACATATGGCAGACGCTTATCCAAAAATAACTTGCAGTATATTTCATTCAAGATATACATTTTTTAACTTCATATATTCCCTGGGAGTTGAACCCATAACCTTGGCGTTGCAAGTGCCATGCTCTACTGATTTTTTGAAATGTTAACCATATTATTTTCTTATGTGGAACACACACAAAAAAGCTATTTTTGCAGAATGTCTGATTTGTTCCATAATGAAAGAGGATCATAAAGTGACTTGTGCACTATGGTATATGGCAATTCCCCTGAATCCAAACAGCATTGGTGGATATAGAGCAAAATGTAAAGGATTATGCACATATGCCCTTTCAAATATGCACTCCTAAAAATAAAGGTTCCAACGGCGGGTTTCCGATGCAATGCCACACAAGAACCATTTTTGGTTCCCCAAAGAACCCTTCAGTGACCGGTTCTTGAAATAACGATTTTTTTCTTTGTGTGAAAATCTTTTTTTTTTCTAATCCAAAGAACCGTTATTTGAGGTTAATGGAACCAGGTTACTCACCCTCATGTTGTTCCAAACCCGTAAGACTTTCGTTCATCTTCGGAACACAAATACATATATTTTTGATTAAATCTGAGAGCTTTCTGTCCCTTGGACTAAACCGCTCAATTCATATAGATTAGTTTTACGATCTCTTTATGAACTTTTTGAAGCATCAAAGAGTCAGGTGCGTAGCTGTCAATGGAGGGACCGAAATCTCTCGGATTTAATCAAAAAGATCTTCATTTGTGTTTCTAAGATGAACAAAATCTTACGGGTTTGGAATGAGTAATGAGTACTTACATGATAAGTAAATTATAAATAGATTTTAAAAATATTGTTTACATTGTAATCTAATTTGTGTTTCTATGTTTGCTTGTAAATAGTTTTTCTTTTTCTACCTTTCTTTTGAAGTTGACCGAAATAAACTTTAACTTTAACTTTTTAACAGAATTTTAATTTTGGAGTGAACAATACCTTTAACTTGAACTGTTCATAGTGCAATCGTCCACATCTTTCATACATCAGCATCGGAGTACATACATAATGTAGGCTGAGTTTCAATATTAAAATTTCAGTGTTGAAAGTGTCAAGAAGGTCAACTTTAACTTTATAATGCAACTGGACTGTGCACATTTGTTTTAAACACTAATGTTCTTACTCCATCCATTCATTAAATGCACATGCTTGACAGAGAGCAGTTTTATAGCATATTTGCTTTAACTTCTCAGGTAATGTCAATGGTATGTGTGACCCATGTACAGATGCAACCAAAATTAAAACAATGGTTACATATGTCAATTGTTTGATCAAAACAATCCATGGACAATTCAGTTGCCAATGGATATTGGTAGGGACCAATATCCCAACTAAATTTAACGCCCTTGCGTACAATTTTGTCACATGGACCACTTTATGATAGTTTAATTTATTTTGACAGTATACATCACCCATTGTCAAAAAGTACCTCAGACATTCTGCAAAAAATATGTTGTGTTCCATAGTAGAAATTCATAAGAGTTTTTGAATAACATGAGAGTGAGTAAACAATGACTGAAAATTAATATTTGGGTGAACTAACCCCCTAAAACATGAAATAAGTGAACGGTGGGTCAATGCCAGTATAGAATTTAACAACCACAGTCCACATGCTGCCAATGAAAAATGATAACTTGCAAACCCAAAGATGGAATAATATCCAAACCAAATGATCACATGCTGAACGTGCAACTTCTGGTGACGCAAAGTCTTGAGAGGAAGTTGATCCTCATTCCACACACACACTTCTGTCTGGGTCAGTGTTCCAGATGCCCAGTGTACACACACACACACACACACACTGCAGGGAGTCATTACATGAGGGTCAGGGTTGTTAATTACCTCTAATCTGAGGAAGCTAAGGACCAACTGCACATGCACAGTAGCCAAGACCTAGGCACTTCCAAATGCAAAACGGCCAATGACTATTTATAAACAAGTTAACGTTGACCTAAATGCTAGAGCTTGAACTGTAGTAAGCGGAAAACCGAATTAAGAATGAAAAGCAGAATGACACATTCTTAAAAGAACTGGTTCTCTTCACATACAACATTGCAGATTCAAGATGCAGTTCAAGGGGTCTGCAAATGTCATGGCTGGTTTAAAATGAATGAAACCGAGATATTAATCAAATGGTATGCTAGGGCTTAGGGCCCAAAGCAGGGTCTGCGTTCTGTCCTCGTTTCAACGCCATCTGTCTACGGGCAAGAGCGGAAACCAGATTATCTGTTGAGCGCGCTACAATCAAAGGCAACCGTGCACGTTCTCATTATCCCTGTGTGCATTTCAGTACGAAGCTGATCTTTGATCAATGGCTATGCAGACATGCAACCGCAGGGACGCAGGGCGGTTTCAAAAGGTCGTTCTGAATGAAGTTTATAGGATATGATGTAGCTCATTTGTCTACTAGGCAATTACAGGATAGATGCTTTAATAAATGTAGGCCTATTGCCTTTGATACAATGGCACTTTCTGAGTCTCAATCAAGTCCAAATCTCAGCTTCCTGTCATTCGGAGTTTTAATGCAGGACAGATAATCCTCTCAAAAAAAGTCTGCTTTAAGACATCTTTTCAATTTTCATGTTGGATGCTGATGTCATTGCAGAATGATTGCATCTATAGGGAGAAAATCAATTGACCTTTTGCAAGATTAAGGCATGTCTTTTTTTCAGATCATCTGAATCTCATATGGTGGCAGATTGATGAGATCTTTGAGATTGTGCTCCTCAAAGCTGAAATGTGCATGTTGTGTGCGCTCTTTTTTAAATGTATAATACATTCTCATCAGTGGCATATGGTGGCGAGGAAACAAAATGCTCTCTTTGTGTTTGTTGTTTTTTGATGTCCAATATAAAGCCATGTTCCCGCAATATTTGATGATTGAATGGTTTTCAGGTTAAATGGCCCTTAAAATAAGCAATATAACTTACACTCGGAACAAGAAACCACTATTGTAATAATTTTGTACAGGTATGTTTATGTTAACTTAAAATTAAAGCCAAGGGGCATCAATGCTTTTTTATGCTTTAATTGCCATTTAGGCTTCAAAAATGATATCTACAATAATAATAATAATAATGAATATTTTGTTTATCTTTAATTTTTACCACAAACTGTTGCTTGGCCACTGTAATGAATTAACAGTTTATTGATCATTAGATTGGTGACAGTTAGGTGCAGCTAACAATGTTTAATTCAGATTTTTCATTTAATCAACAAGTTAATTTTGAATCTTTTGTGATCAATGATGATTATTTCATGAGTCATTTGCTTCAGTAATTAGTTATTTGCACATTAATCTCATGATTACTTGTCTGTTCATTTTATTTTTGTACAGATTTTTTTTAAACATCTATTTACTAAAGCATCTGCTATATATTTTTTAAACTAAATATTTTAGCTGGCATCCAGCATAATTTCTCATTTTCATTTAGTTTAATTAAAATAACTAAAACTGAAACTTAAATCATAAAACATAAAAATCATTCAAAAATATATTTCCGTGGCATATGGATATCACAATGTTGATATGTTTGGTCTTGGCGTAATAGATCTGCTACGCTGCTGTTGCTGTTATGATGCTGCTGTTGCAGAACAAGTACAAGACTTGCTGATGCCAATAAACACACGAGACGCTGCTGTGAGCAAGATATTCTGCTGCTGTACAATATAGCATACATTAATTACCCGTAGCAGATCTATACAGGTGGAGCTGGGGAGGGTGGAGGGTTTCTAAAAGCTCACTGCACTGACAAGGCAATGCTAACAAAGAATTTGAAGGTTGAGCAGCGAGATCATTGGCTACCGATAGCCTACAGCTGGAACCAATCAGCTTTTCCCTATGGAGAATGATGTGATTGCAAGCAGATTAAGCTAAGGCTAGAGTTTCATGACATAACTTAATATAATAATTAAAAAATAACAAACACTAAAATACAAAAACAGTAAAATAACTACAATAAAAAGGGTAATTGTCTGTGCATATTTCCAACAGGTATTTTGTTTAGTCCCATAAGAAATATGGCACCCATGTGACTTCAGTGGGGTCAGGCCTAGGCATAGAGACTTTATCTGGACTTTCCCATCTCCAGGCAGGATTAGGGTAATGCTCGTGTCAAACAGAGGTGCTTCACAGAAAGCTCCAGATGGTCTGGAAGTCCTGCTGCCCGCCTATAGCAGATACACATGCAGGGTCAGACAACAAGGGGCTTAAGGCACATGTACATACACAAATTACATATATGAGTGTTTGCTTGTCTTCAACCAGCAGTCTGTATACTAAACTATAAGAGGGAATGGCTATGTATTATTAGACACTGCACAACACTGTGTAGAGTGATTAAAGTTAAAATACTGATATTGATTTTCAATACAAGACATAAACAATACATAAATGGTAACAATACATTTTAAAGGTAGGGTAGACAGTTTTCAGAGAGGCTGGCAATAGTGAGCTAGCTTTGAAAGCATGAGATCCCACCCTCCGTCCAGAGCCTCTCAAAGCTCTCCGAAAACTAGTCAGTATCGGGTGTGACCACCATTTGCCTCACGCAGTGCAACACATCTCCTTCGCATAGAGTTTATCAGGTTGTTGATTGTAGCCTGTGGAGTGTTGGTCCACTCCTCCTCAATGGTTGTGCGATATTACTGGATATTGGCAGGTCCTGGAACACGCTGTTGTATACGCCGATCCAGAGCATCCCAAACATACTCAATGGGTGTCCGGTGAGTATGCTGGCCATGCAAGAACTGGGATGTTTTCAGCTTCCAGGAATTGTGTACAGATCTTTGCAACATGGGGCCATGCATTATCATGCTGCAACATGAGGTGATGGACGTGGATGAATGGCACAACAATGGGCCTCAGGATCTCGTCACGGTATCTCTGTGCATTCAAAAAGCCACCTGTGTTCGTTGTCCATAACATATGCCTGCCCATACCATAACCCCACCTCCACCATGGGCCACTCGATCCACAACGTTGACATCAGCAAACCGCTCACCCACACGACACCATACCCGCTGTCTGTCATCTGCCCTGTGCAGTGAAAACCGCGATTCATCCGTGAAGAGAACACCTCTCCAAAGTGCCAGACGCCATTGAATGTGAGCATTTGCCCACTCAAGTCGGTTACGACGACGAACTGCAGTCAGGTCGAGACCCAGATGAGGACGACAAGCATGCAGATGAACTTCCCTGAGACGGTTTCTGATAGTTTGTGCAGGAATTCTTTGGTTATGCAAACCGATTGTTGCAGCAGCTGTCCGGGTGGCTGGTCTCAGACGATCTTGGAGGTAAAGCTTGCACTGTCAAACCTCTGCAACTGATCCAGAATGCTGCAGCTAGAGTGGTCTTCAACGAGCCGAAGAGAGCACACGTCACTCCTCTTCTCACTAAATTGCACTGGTTGCCGGTTGCCAGTTGCCGCTCGCATCAAATTCAAGTCACTGACGTTTGCCTACAGAACAACCACTGGCACTGCTCCCCTGTACCTGAACTCATTACTTCAGACTTATGTGCCATCCAGAAACTTGCGCTCTACAAGCGAGCGGCGTTTTGTGGTGCCATCTCAAAGAGGCACGAAATATCTCTCTCGGACCTTTACCATGACTGGTCCCTGCTGGTGGAATGATCTGCCTAACTCAGCCAGAGCTGCTGAGTCCGTAGCCATTTTTAAGAAACTGCTGAAGACGTATCTTTTTCGGCAGCACTTGATTCAATAATACTAACACTTTCTTCTCTTTTCTAACTTAAAAAAAATAAAATAATAATAATTGTGTTGGATTGTACTGTGAAGGGTCATAGCACTTACATACTGCTGTCCTGCTGCTAGTTCAATTGCTTCTATTGTTTCTCATTTGTAAGTCGCTTTGGATAAAAGCGTCTGCTAAATGAATAAATGTAAATGTAAATGTAAAGATGCTGGAAGTGGAGGTCTTGGGCTGATGTGTTTACCCGTGGTCTGCGGTTGTGAGGCTGGTTGGATGTACTGCCAAATTCTCTGAAACGCCTTTGAATGTTCATTTCTCTACCATAAGCCGTCTCCAATCCATGGGCAAAAGCTCTGGTGGACATTCCTGCAGTCAGCATGCCAATTGCATGCTCCCTCAAAACTTGCGACATCTGTGGCACTGTGCTGTGTGATAAAACTGCACATTTTAGAGTGGCCTTTTATTGTGACCAGCCCAAGGCACACCTGTGCAATAATCATGCTGTCTAATCAGCATCTTGACATGCCATTATCTCGACAAAGGAGAAGTGCTCACTAACACAGATTTAGACAGATTTGTGAACAATATTTGAGAGAAATAGGGCTTTTGTGTACATAGAAAAAGTCTTAAATCAGCTCATGAAAAATATTGGCAAAAACAAGTGTTCCGTTTATAATTTTGTTCAGTGTATGTATATCTATCCACCATATCTATCTATCTATCTATCTATCTATCTATCTATCTATCTATCTATCTATCTATCTATCTATCTATCTATCTATCTATCTATCTATCTATCTATCTATCTATCTATCTATCTATCTATCTATATATACACATACATACATTTAGACCACTTAACTTAGTGATTGCTATCAGGATGTGAAGAGCCTTTAAACCAGCTAAACAAAACAAAATTCTAGAACAAATCCCCTACCCTGCTTTTAACATGATTTTAGTGTAAAGAAAATCACTTAATAATCTTTTCTGTGTAAAGTTCCAATTTTATAATTTCACAGCCATGACAACGTAACACCTAAAACATTAAAACAACTGAAAATCTCAACAGTTTTACAGAATTTTACTCCTGTTGAGAGGCCATTGGTGGAAGCTCCACGACTCTGGAGGATGCCAGATTGACCACTCTGCTTGGAAAAGGAGCTTCCTTCTAAGTGGGATTGGCCATGGTGCTGCAGACAGCAGCTGACCCATTCCCAGGAACTATGGCTGGTTCTGCCAGAGTGGTGCCACAAGTAACACTGAGCATCTGTCCTCCTTGATTCGGCTAATAACCTGAGGGAGCAGTACTAATGGAGGAAAGCAATAAAGGCGCAGAGAGGCCTTTCCCTTGAAAAGAATATCGGCAGCGGGTGTTCGATGCAAAGAGATCTACTTCAGCCAGGAAGAAAATGCTCCAAAGTATCCATGGAGCCCGACACATTGCTCTTACCGATCGCCCTGTACCAACATGAGGAATTGGTGCGCCAGTCTGTTCAGCAGACAGGACTTGAGAACCCCCTGGTGATTTATTTAGGGTACCACTGTCATGTTTTCCGACCAGACCAGGACATGGTGCCCTCTGAAATTCCCTGGACAAGGGTTATGGCGCAACCGTGGGTCACCCTGATAGAAATATGGCCCCTTGCCCCACTCTCGAGGTGGGACGCGGGCCGTCAACTAGTGTTGTAGTGGCCACATGTGTAACAGCCCAAGGGATGTTTTGAGGAGGCTGCAGCCATGTGGCCCAGTAGCCTCTGAAACATTTTTAAGGGGAGTTTGCTCCCCTTTTTGAATGCCAATTTGAATTTCGCAGAATTTTCAGCGTAATCCAGGCCTGCATTTGGGACGAATCGAATACTGCCCCCAGGAACTTGATGCTTTGGCCGGGGGACAGCGAGCTCTTGCTCAAGTTGATCCTGAACCCCAGACTTTCTAGAGGGCTGAGGAGCAGAAATCTGTGCGCGGACAGTTCCTCCTTCGATTGGGCTAAAAGCAACCAATCGTCAAGGTAATTCAGGACACAAACCCCGTTTTGCCTGAGATTGGAGAGAGCTACATCTACACATTTCATAAAAGTCAGAACAGTCCGAAGCCAGCAGAAGAGCTTGCCTACTTTAGTAGGAAGTGGCGCATAAAGGTGCAACGCCTTCTAGGCCGCTGTGAAAGACTAATCAAAGCCGTGCAGAACCAAATAGGCCAGAGGGAGAGACAGGAATTACAATGAGAAAAAAATAAAGAATGACAAAAACTCCTAAAAGAATGACAGAATCAGTGATGGCAACATCAAGCCATATCAAAGTATGTGGCTCGATTTTAAACTTTGCCTGTATCTTTCAGCTATCTCTGGAGGTACATGATACAATATATTATGTCTTTTTTGTGTCATCTTTGCACGTGAGATTTAAACAATGACTGTTCCCCAAAACCTGAAAGACTGCACCCTGGTTAAGCCCATCAGAGTGAGTTGGGCTGTTTTCTGAACTCTCTGAAAACTAAGACAAATAAATGAATAACAGAAAAATAATGTACATAAATATGTTTAATTTTAACACAAATATTCAAAAATACATTTAAACAATGCTTTGTATGTCTTTTTGGTTGCACTTCTTTATTTTCTTCGTGTTCATTATTTTACTCAATGTCAGACTGACATCTTATGGTCTTGTTTGTGTACAGTATTTCAGCATGATCAATAAAAAAAAAATCAATTAGATACTGTAACATTTTGGTGTGTGGGTATTTTAGATGTATGGCATTTGGAAGAATTTGCAAATAGTTATTTTTTTATTAGATCTGCATTCAACTTATGTCATTTTATGTATTCCTTAAATTTTTTTTTATCTCCTCAGTTTGATGTCTGGCTTGGCAGCACTGGATGCTAAATGTTCCAGTCGACTGGGCATCATGACAATTTCTTATTATCTGTGGACGACCTTTGTGGCTGTGGTGGTGGGCATCGTCATGGTCATCATCATCCACCCGGGTGGAGCTGCCCAAAAGGAGGACTCGGAGGACAGCGGGAAGCCCATCATGAGCTCTGCTGATGCGCTACTGGACCTTATCCGGTAAGCCTGTGCTATTGTGTATTTGTGTATCAACAAAAAAAAAAAAAAATTATGGTATTTTCCATAAAATATGTTATTAAGTAGAGGAAACCTGTTTGAGAAGTTTATTTTTCCTAGCTTTCATAAGAGTCAAATTACCTTTACCTAATCACATATTAGAAACATCCACATCACACTAGCCTATTGTATATTTGCTGAATATGCTAAGGTAATTATTGCATAGGCTTTAGCTACCTATAGAAATATGCTGTTATTTCTCTCATGTTTTCAGTGATAGAATATAAAGGGTTCCAGACGCATTCTCACCCGCTGAGGCTTTGAACTGTCTAAACCTTATGAGTAAAGCTCATGATAAGCCAGTTAGTGTTTGCTTGAGTAAATGAGGATGAAGTTTGCCCCAGTGACATTGTGTCACTGTTCTAGTTAGTCAGTGGAACAGTTAGTCAGGAACTGTTCACAAACAGATACTTTGTCAAAAAGGACTACAGAAAAATATAGATGGGGTGCTTCTCAATATCCCTCCTCGCTCCTCCGTCCTCTATCCTATGACTCGAGCTCAGCCATAATGAAAGACATCTCAATTCTATAATTGCACCGCGAGGAGGCAAGGATCAAGGAGTGAGGAGGCTTGCTGAGGAGTCATAAGCGAGGATACGCGGATGTATCCTTTGCGGAAGAGTTTTATCTACTAAACGCGACACACGTATAAATTCTCCTCCCCCTTCACATCGGTCACATACTTTTCATTTATACTTTACCTTTGCAGTTTATATAAACCACACATCTCACATATTTCAACCGGGTATCTTGCTTTATTATGAATTTCTTAAAAGACCAAACTTTAACAACATAAGGGCAGATCCTTTGAGCGCATCCTTTGATTCCTCCAACCTCATTTTCTTTCCTTGCAGCCTTCCCTCGCATCCTACAGGGGGTGGAGCTGAGACGCAAGGAAAGGAAATGAGGATGCACAAATAAAAATTGAGAGGCACCCAAGTATTAACATTCCTTGACCATATCATTCCTTGACTATTGAGCTTATGTAGTCCTCATAGGTCAGAAAGGGAAAGGCAGCCCGAGATCTTGACATTCCTTCCACCAGATTGATTGACATTCCTTCTACTATGCTTGACTATTGTAGTTAGTTGGCTGGCTTGTTTGTTGGATGGTTAGTTAGTTAGTTTGTTTGATGTTGAATAGTTAGTTAGTAAGTTGTTTAGTTTGTTGATATGGAGTCCTCAAAAAAGGAAATAGCCCCATACCTTCACATTCCTTCCACCAGATAGATTGACTTTCTTTCCACCATTCTTGAGGTTAGTGCTACGGTTAGGGTTTGGTTTAGGGTGAGTTGGATGTAATTATGCAAAATTTAATATTACTATTATAATGTAACATTAAGTAACAAGGACACTGTAAAATAAAAGGTTACTAACTTCCATATCCCCTAAAACACATCCATTATACTCATTTCCTTCTCCATCACAAATTTTCACCCAAACAGTCCCCATTCTCAGGAGAGGAAAGACAGGCCTAGATTTTAACATTTCTACCGCCATGCTTGACTGTTAGTTAATTACATAAACCTAGCTATACATAAAGGCAATTGTACCTTCACGTGTTCTATGTTGATATCCAGGCATGATGAATTTCTTTCAGCCTGAATGTCTGTGGAGATGTTAGTGGCTGTGATGTTGAGGGATCAGGAGAGCTTAGACATGGCTCAGTTTAGGGTTGGCTGAGGACTAAGGAATGGAGAATTTCTCCCCCACCTGTCACCTGTGCTGCGTGACAGAGCATGACCCCGTGTCATTGGAGTGTTTGGTGAAGACTGAAGGCTAAACTGATTACTGATCTGAGCCTGAGAGACCATATGGCCCTTATTGAGGTGATAAAAGAGGGGGGAACTATTTACATGCAGCCACAAGATTAGCTCCGTTTATTAACGGCGCATTTCACGTCGAAAGTCTTAGTCAGGCAGACTAAGAGATGTACCAAATTAGCATGTGATGTTTGTGACCTCCACTGGGAGGCTATTTGGATCACCATTTTCTGGGTCCCTCTGTGCTAACTAGACAGTGTGTTGGTAAAACTTGGATTAGGATTAGTTGACTGTGTGTGTCACAATGTGCACTCATTTGCAATGCTCTTAATGCGTTTTGTTCGCGATGGGAAGAACATACGCTTACACGCTTCTAATTGTACTTATTTGCATTTACCTTCACCTAAAAATTAAACATAATAACAGCATTTTATACACTTTAATTGCAATGACAATGTTGGACTTTGTTTTTGAGGAGTCTTGTCATTTACTCTTCTTCTTCTTCTGTTGTGCAATGTGCAAAAGAATACCATGACTGGTCAACAGCAATGTTATGTTTTGGATGTTGGTCCCATGGCTAACTTAATTAGCATAATCAGCAAAACTTCCTCTTCGTTCAGCTTCACCAAATCAGTAATCATAATAAATCAGTTTGGCATTTTCAGCAGGTTAGAAAAATCCACAATGCGATTGAATTATCTGTGTAACATACATTAGTATTCATTATTATATTCATAAAAAACTTTCTTTCCTCCATCAGCAACATGTTCCCAGCCAACTTGGTCTCAGCAACTTTTCAACAAGTGAGTTATGTTTTTCCATTAGTTTTATATATTATTCATAACCATTTTAGGTACACATTTTATGCGTATTGGTTATTGGCTGATGTTAAATTTGTGTTCATATCAGTCAGTATTGTGCAGCTCATTTTGCCCATTTAAAATACATCTACTGCTCAATTAAAGTTATTCTAATAATTTAAGAACACTTAAATATAATCGTTATAATTTACAGTATGAAAAATGGATATTCATTTTGAGAACAATAATGTTGTGATGACTGAATTTATTTTTGAAACTAAGTGTTTCATTTAATCTTAACTATTTATCGTTATCGGGCATAATGGAAATAATTATCAGCGTATTGTATGATTTTAATATATGTACATGTTTAATGTTTAAAATAACCCTGTACTTTTGGTATTTTATACCCTGGCTTTTGCTGTAAATTAGTTTTTTATGCCATCTTAATTATGAATTATATTTGAATTGCAGTATCGCACAAAAAGCATCCCTATCATGAAGCCTAGACCCCCCGTCAGTCAAGACACACAAGAGCCCACCACCAGACGGAACTTCATTTATGGAATCCAGGATGACAATGGCACAGACATCCAGAACTTCTCCCTTGACCTGACGCCTCCTCCCGATGTGGTCTTCCGAACGCTTCCTGGCACCAGCGAAGGCATGAACGTCCTCGGTATCGTGATCTTCTCATCTACTATGGGTGAGTTGTAGCATCAACATCAGGATTTCCACAGCTTAATCCAGTCCATTTAATAAATACTCAAGTATTCTTGTCATTTAGGTATCATGCTTGGAAGAATGGGACCAAATGGCAGCGCTCTCGTCAACTTCTGCCAGAGTCTGAATGAAGCTGTGCTGAAAATTGTGGCCATTGTTATATGGTAATTACAAGCATGATCCCATTACTTATGCATGACAATAAACCAAATAACTAGAGCCGCTACATAGAGTTATGTATGTTTGGTTCATGCTCACCAAATTGTGCTTTTTTTTGTGTGAGAAATGTATAAAGCATTTTATTTGAATGATGAATGAAATCACTATGAATGAAAATTGTGCCTAATTGCGCTTTTTCAAATGCACTGGTTTAGTGCCCGATTCACCACAGGAAATGTAATGTACATATAAATGGAATAATTTCAGTCTCATTTACAAAACTTGTTCAAAATATCTTTTCTTTCAAACACGGCTGTTGCCATGATCACTAGACCGACTTAAGCATCTCTTTAATATAACCTAGACTACATTCATTTGGCGGTAAAAGCGTGACGCAAAATGCACCGGGCAATTTTTGTGAATGAAACGCAATCTATAATTATTAATTTGCATAAGAAAGGAGGCATGTTTGTGCGAAAGGAATACCAATGACTTCATTTAAAGAGGCAATTTTATCCCCTTTTACAAAGTCTTGTTTTTTTTAGGTCTACTAGAACAGGTTTTCGTGTTTAAATGTTCGATTATTTTTCACATTTGACATTGTTGCAGTACCTCTCTTCCCAGTCTGTCAGTAACGCTCTGTTTAGTTCCTGTCTCTATGAAGCCCCTCCTTCTGAAAAGCACAATGTGCTCTGATTGGTCGGCTAGACCAGTGTGTTGTGATTTGAACTTAGTGAACTCCCCCCTAAGAATCCTGTGTTTCTGATGCAACACTGCAGGTACTTCCCGTTTGGGATTGTGTTTCTGGTGGCTGGAAAGATCTTGGAAATGGACGACCCCTCAGCTATGGGGAAGAAACTGGGCTTCTACGCCATCACTGTGGTCATGGGGCTTGTGCTTCATGGCCTGTTCATCCTGCCTTCCATGTATTTCTTCATTACGAAAAAGAGCCCCATCGTCTACATCCGAGGGATTTTACAGGCCCTTCTCATCTCATTAGCAACTTCATCCAGGTAAGAGTACTTTTATGCATATTCATATTTTGAGCTAGGCCCTGCTAGATTATAATAAACGAAACCGTATTTGAACAGATTTTAAAACACTAGGCATCATACACCTGTCAGCTTTGTTAATACAGTAGATAGTGAACAACTAGGCAGCATCATACACTAAATGACTGAGAATCACACACTACCAGACGTTCTGGGCAAAGGGTCTAGTAGTGTATTCCAGCCTTAAAAATAGCACAAATGTAAACCACAAACTTTGATGCTCTTGCGTTCGACTACAGCTCTGCCACACTGCCTATCACCTTTAAGTGCCTGCTGGAGAACAACCACATCGACCGGCGCATCATCCGCTTCGTACTTCCCGTGGGTGCTACTATCAACATGGACGGCACTGCCCTATATGAGGCCGTGGCCGCCATCTTCATCGCTCAAGTCAACAACTATGAGCTGGACTTTGGCCAGATCATCACCATCAGGTAGGAGTAAGATGAGGTAGATGCTCCCTCCTGAGGCAGATGTCATAATTCCCCAGTATAGTGAAATTACCATTGACACCAAGTTAATCCATAGATGAGATATCAGTAAGTTCTTCCTCAGGGATAATATTCCTCTGCTTCTTACTTCAGCATCACTGCCACAGCAGCCAGTATCGGTGCTGCCGGCATCCCACAGGCCGGCCTGGTAACCATGGTGATCGTGTTAACCTCAGTGGGACTTCCTACCGATGACATCACTCTAATCATCGCTGTGGATTGGGCCCTGTAAGAAATCAGACACATATGGATCACATACGGTCTCTCTCTCATACATTTTCACTATAAATGCAGAGTTTTCCTCACAATCTTGTGTATCTGTTAGGGATCGGTTCAGGACGATGGTGAACGTGATGGGTGATGCTCTGGCCACAGGAATTATGGCACACATCTGCAGAAAAGACTTTGTGAAGGAGGGTGAGGAGGTGAGAATAGGTTTATAGAGGTTCTTACAAACAATAAAGGCCCAGATAACTCATGGCAAAGTTATTTTTCGTTCTTCACTTTGTGGTAAAAAGAAGTTCAAAATACCTTTGCAGTGATATAGTGAACCATTGGTAGTGGTATAGTGAATAATGGTGACCAACGCCGTCCACAGCGCGGTTTAGATGAATATGTACTGCATGCTTTCCTTTCAATAACAAAATAAACACGCAACGAAAATAACAGTTAAGAAAGCATCTGATCATAGCGATGTGGATATGTTTGCACCAGCTCAGTCATGTCTATTTATATACCACTTTACACCAGCAGTGGTCTCCAAGCTTAAAGCGTACAGCTTCCTTACTGAAGACTTCAGTGCTTCAACACACCTGCCTGAAAGTTTCAAGTAACCCTGGACACCTTGATTATCTGGCTCCAGTGTGTTCGATTGGGGATGGAGCTGAACTCTTCAGGGTTGGAGCAGGGTTGGAGACCCCAACTTTATAACGAGCAGCTTAAAGGCCCCCTGAAATCAAAATTTAAGTTTTTTAGCTTTTAGTATGAATGCAGTATGTTAACCTTAAGGTTATGAATTGAAAAATTAGCATTTAGGAGATTTAAGCATTCAAAACGTACAGTCTCTGACTTCCGCTCAAATGGATCACAGATTTTTATGACATCACCGCGAACTTCAGCTTCTCATCACATCTTCTGTCCAATCAAATGCCCTCTAGAATCTAAAACGTCCCGCCCTGTAACGTTACTTGGCTCTAACTGAAGGGATTTTACACCAAAGATGGCTGGTTAATTTTCGTCCTCGTCATCGGTACACGATTCTGCTAAGTCCGTTGGTGCAGGAGAATGTGGTGGAGAAAAATCCTCTACTGTTACTCAACGTATCATCTGCGCTCGGATTCGCTTGCGCTGTCAAGTACGACTTGCAGTCTGTGAGGTAAACTAAACGCTATAGGCTATTTGAAAAGGGGGAGGAGCCATTCAATATGTCCCACCTTAGCTTCCTGTTCCAGTAGGTACTTATTTTAAATAAGTAATTACTTCACGGCCACTAAAGAAGTACCTTCTATATAGTATGAATGTGTGTAGTATGAGCGTAATCCAGACATACTACATTCGCCATGTTATCATTATCATGTGACCTATCAGCGTCAGTTACGTCTCTTCACTGTCATTAATAAATCCTCTCCAGTGGCCTCATGGGATAGGAAAGTGTCCATCCTATGCACACTTCAGAATCTAGCCGATAGTAGTAGGTCTTCCGGGGACTTTTTTGACTTCTCTTTTATGATTACTGTGAATTTGGATATACTTCTTTTGTTTTTTTTACTATATTTTCATACTATATAGTATGGAAGTATACGATTTCGGATGCAGGCCAGAAGGAGCTGATAGAAGCAGTTTACGCACAAATAAGCTAATGTGTTCACTCGATCTATGTTTTGATCATCGATCCGGACAAAGTTTGCTCGAAAGGTTGTTGTTTTTGTGAAACTTGCGCACATTTAAGTGTTGATCAAAAATAATGAATGAAGCTAGAATAATGTCTTTTGTTGTTGTTGTTTAAAAGCAGAGGCTTTCTTTTTTTTAAATAATGGCCTATTTACTTTTAAATACAACAAAATATTCTGGGAGCTATGAAAGTTTTGTGAGCATGATAAAAAAACAAATGCTGTCGCTGACTGGCAACTTAAAACTAAGTTTTAATAACTAAGGTTAATAAAGCAACTCTCCAGTGTATTCATGACTTCACTCATCCGACCTCGACGAAATGAACAGGAAAAGAGCCACACTATCTATTACGTAATCGTGACGGACCAATGATAACGCTGTTTACCAGCTGGAGCAAAATTTGGCAAACAGTTTCCAATTACCAAAAACAAACTCCAAACAAATTTCGTTTTGACCTGAATTTGTTCAAAATAATGCTCTTCAATTTCGCTTGAAGTGTACAGGGGCCTTCCAATGCATCTGATGCCCATTTCACTCCGCAGTAGCTATAAAATGACGACTGTCTTCTCTTTACAGATTCCTCTCATCTGTGAGACCAAGCCTATGATCAGCATCCAGCAGATGATGGCCTATCAGAAAAACGGCTGCTTCCTGGCCCCTCCCATAAGCCCCATGAGGAAACCCGAGCAGCTGTCGCCTGACGTGGCCCGTCTAGTGCAGCTGGAAGAGGGCATCAGGCCAGCCGACAAGAAGTCCCCTCACCCGTCTCCGCGCCATTATAAAAGAGACCATAAAGACAAAGAACATTGTACCATTGACATGAACGGTCTGGAGACCAATGTCTAGACTCCGTCAGAGACCAAAACAGAGCCGCAAGACGCCAGCCGTTCTCTTTCTCTACGTTTGGATTTTGAGTACATGTGCGAATGTCTTTGCAGGGAAGCTGAAGCGATCAGGGCCGTGAACCTTTGGACCTGCTTAGGGGATTTTCTGAACCCTGTTGACCCCCAGATGGCTGAGCTCCTCGTTGAAGCGTGCGGAGAACGATCGGTGTGCTGTTGTTGTTATTGTGTCCTTTCCGTGTGATCTACAGGAGAGAAGAACAACAATCTTCATGGACAGCTTGGATATGTGTCGTTTATGTTATACGTCATATGCTGCTGCTTTTTAAAATTATTTTATAAAAAATATATATTTTTCCGTTTAAATCCTCTCTTTCACTAACGGGGAGAGAAAGAAACTGTCCCCTGAAGATGATTTAACCACCAGTGATCACATACAGTGGACCCAATAAGTTTTTGGACACTTGTATTAGCTAAAAGTATTTTAGCTAAGAGGTTTTCAGCCATTACCTCCATACAGCCAACCCAGAAAAAAAAAAGTTGAATAACTAAACATTATTATCTTATATAGGGCTTAACCTTTATTAAATGTATTTCGAAATACATTTACAAATACGTCTAAAAATCATCAAAAAAACAGTTGGTTAAAAGTTAGTTCAGAGAAGATAAGTTTATAAGCTAGTAAGAAATGCTCCAGTATCATTTGGTTTGATATCTAATGCGATGACATTTATTGATTATCTACACAAATCACCTGTGAATTAAGTGTCCAAATATTTTGGGGGATACTGCAAATGAGCGAGGTTTGCAATGTACACTACCGTTTCAAAAAGTCAGTAAGATTTAAAAAATAAATGTATACTTTCATTCAGCAAGGATGCATTAAAATTGATACATTAAAGTGGCAGTGCATTTATAATGTTCTAAAATATTTCTATTTATTCATCAAAGAAACATGAAAAATATGTATAACTTACCATTTCCTCAAAAATATTAAGCAGGACAACTGTTTTCAACATTGATAATGATCAGAAATGTTGCTAAGAAATGTTTCTTGAGCAGCAAATCATGTGACACTGAAAATGTAGCTTTGCCATCACAGGAATGAATACATTATAAATATTATATATACTGTACAAGGGGGAAAGACTCCTACGATTTTCTACGACCAAAACATTTTTGTTACATTAAATAAACATTAACTTAAACTAAAGGTTACACTTAATTTCGATAGCCCACTTTAAGACACTTTAGGTAACTTTGCAACTACATGTCAACTGACTCTCATTAGAGTATTAGACTACTAGGGTTCGTGTTAGTAGAATAACTTGACATCATGACATGTAGTTGTAAAGTTACTTATAGTCAGTAGAATGTCTGTTGGGGAATCATCACAGCCTTTGCAAACCTCTCTGAAATTTGTTAGAAGTGGGATTTATGGACTGGACACGTACATGCCACACATTCCCAAAGCCTTACAGAACTTGTATGGATTCTTTGTATGAAAAATGTCAAATGTATTAATTGTGATTTAAATGAAATTCCATAAAATCATGACTCACTCGGTACGCCTGATGAAAGCAATGCATGTCTTCTCATTCCATAGTGTTCAGAGACGAGACTTTATGTAGATCCACATGTCCAGTGGGTTACATTTTAGAAATTGGAGCATAAAAGTAACTCAAATTCACTGATACTTTCCTGCATGAAAATTGTTCAGAATAGATAGCCAGTAGCCCAACAAGAGGAAATGATCTACAACCAGTCGATCACTGGTTGATTGACTGGTTGTAAGATCCAGATAGTAGAGCAGAACAGCAGCATGTGGATGTGTATTTAGGAACGATTGCAGAGATGAGCAGAAGGTGGAGGGAAAGAGGTTCGTGTGGCCACATGGACAAGCTGAAACCCCGCAGGAAACAGAGCTGCCATTGGGCCGTTACATTGCAGGACTCACAAACTGGGTAATGGGTATTCTGCAAAAAAAAAGAGTCAAGACTGTGTTTGTTCTACTGAAGAGCTTTACTAATCCTCTTTACTCGGGTTTAAGAACAGAATAGTAGACAGACATATTACCGTCCACATACTTTGAAATGAACAAATTTGCAATTACATCTTCAAAGTCGTGGGTGAAGAAGTGTCAAAACCAGAGGAAAAGAGAAAAAAACATCCATTGTTCCTTCTAAACCAATGGTGGTTATGTTGTGTGCGGTCAGTGCAGTTTGATAATGAGCGTTTCATTGAGAACGGAGGGTAGATTTGATGCAGTCAAGACTGTAATGTAGAAATAAACACGTGATCGGTAGCCCAGTTCTCATGCCATTTTCAGATGAAGGATGAATCCATGAGGGGGTCAAAGTTTTAGGCAAACAGTTGTAGGTCACACTGTTGTGAGAAGAAAGTTCAGCCGGTGAGTAATAAATCTTCTTCAACTTATGGAAAATCAAGTGCACTTGTAAGCAAATGAACACTTCTTGCCATTCAAGAATGATCAGGATGAATGAAATTGGCCACGGTTTGGTTGTGGCAAGTGGCAATGAAAAGCTATTACTCGATCAACGCGGAGATAGATAGTTAATGGATGGACCTGTATTGTATATTATAAACATTAAAAGGAAAATGACAACATGTTTTGAAGTAAATTGAATATTTATTAGAAATGTGTCTTTTTACAAACTTGATTAATATACAATTATACAAAATGCTTTAAAATTGTACCTTTGAAGTATCAAGGTCTGTTACTCTCTACTTGTATTTTTAACAGAATTGACACTACAAAGTAGATATGAAGGTCCCAAATACCGATAAGTTTTTGCAGAATTCCACCTATTAAACTGATATTAGTCAATTAGATGCACATTAGCGATGCTATAAAAGAGGTCAATCTGCAAGATTCAAATAGTTCTTGTTAGTTCTACCCGAGTTGTACTTTTATCACTCTTGTGGTTGCCGCCATTATCAGTCTTCATCCAAATAAGCTTAACTCATTGTACAGTTTTGCTTGTGTGTTAGTAACATACAGTATGCTTTATTGCAGTTACATTTATGCAATGACCAACAGACTCATTGTTATAGTAGAACATTACACAATTTTTTTTTTTTTTTTTTTTTTTTTTTTTTGTTGAAATTAACTGTTCTTGCACCTCCTCCACACATTTGGATGAATTTGTGCCACTTTCCTGTTCAAGAGACGCGATATCACAGTTTGGCTTTTCCAGTTGTCAGCTGAAGGCTTTGAAGTTTCATGGCCATTCCCATATTTCCAGTTATCTTTAGTTTTCCTTGGAAAAATGCCTTTAAATAAGAGAACAAGATTAACAAATTAGGGCTTTACAAATAAGGGTTATTGTATTACTAAACCTACAACCAAAACATTTTTGTTACATGAGATGAACGATAACTTAAACTAAAGGTTACACTTAGTTTTGATTGTCCACTTTAGACACTCTACAAACTTTAAGTAACTTTGCAACTACATGTCAACCGACTCTCATTAGAGTATTAGACTACTAGGGTTCGGGTTAGTAGAATAAGTTGACATCATGACATGTAATTGTAAAGTTACTTGTAGACTTGTTACATTGTAGTCGATCGGTTCATAGGTAGACATTCAAGTTTACACCTGATGTTTTAATCCGTCTCTGTCCACTTTCAACCACTTCAGTCCTGATTTCTTCAAATGGGGGGGGTCTATGGGTGTGTAAATGTATGTTGTTGTTTTTGCAGATCTTCTGATCTAATGGACGAATAAACACGAATAATGTAAAAAAGTGTGTTTTAGAAATCAGGAATAGTGAGAGAACATTGTGCTTGGTAAGTTTTTTATCTTCAAACCAAACTTGGGTCTTTAGCCGACTATTTTTATATCCCGTCTGTTTGGCACGCTTTCCATAATGGTTACGCAATAAGTCAGTAGACGGAGAGTGAACGGACTTTTTTGGCTGTTCTAACGCATTTGACCACATGAGCATTTACACTACGAAAGCAAGCCGGTCGAATGTGTTTCCGACTACCTCTGGAAGTGGTCGAAGTGGACAAGCTCAAAACGTTTTAGACCCCGTTTACACCTGTCGTCCACTTGTGATCCGATCGACCTAAAACGCATCTTAATACCAGGTGTGAACAGAGCCATAGTTAGTCAACTAGTGCTCAGTGCAACATTTGGCATTTTTATTTGTCAACTAAAACTATAATTGACATTTAACAAAACCTATAGACATTTAAAAAAAGCGTAGCGTCAGTTCTGGCAGGTCACGTTAGTCAAGCTCGCATCAACTGACTCTCAGCTGATCCACGTCTACCTATAGGAATACGACGCCCATCACTGTGTACATACAGTATATAAGCTCCTTCAGTATTATCAGCAGCTATCGCGTTTCTCAGGAGCAAATTACCCTCCTCCCTCCCCAGCTCCTCCTCTCGCCAGTCAGGATTTGGCCTTCTGATTCCCCTTGAATCAGAATAAATTCTCGAATGATGTTGTACTTTAAAATCTTGAATTAATGATATCTGCAGAAAATCAGTTCCAGAAAAGGAGTTCTTGCCCAGAACAGAACCATACCGCCAATCCAAACTATATGCTAACTGTCAATCGTATTTGACGATAGTGGTCCTGACAGAAATATTATTTAAAATGATTCTCATTATAACAAAAATTTTATATAAACGTTTATTTTATCACTGCTCCCCCAACGTTTCTGACTTTTCGCTCAACGTTTCGCTATCTGACTTTTTCTACATTTGACCGTTTCTCCGTGTCATGATGAGCATGATGGATTTGAGCTCTAAATGGTTCAGCTTTTCCATTTCGGATTAAACTGAAAACGATTCCCTTTATGGAGGATTACTGTAAAAAGAGTGGCTAATTTTTAGATGAAGCTTCAGTCAAACCATCTGATGCCTGATGCAGTTCCACAGATGGACAGACCCGATAGAGGTTGAGTCAACACAGATGGGTGTGAATCACAGGGTACAAACATTTCAAAGCACTTATGAAAACAATCTATTTTCCATGTGGAGGAAACATTAGACGCCATTAGCCTGATTTGGAATTGCGTAAAAGATTCCCAGTGCCGAACTTCTGCGTTTGGAGGCTTTGTGTATTTTATTGTGTATGATTATGTCAAAATAGATGTTTGGACACGCAACAGGACATTTTTTGAATAAATCTGCAACATAATACTGTATGCATGTCATGATAGCTAAAGCCAGGTCAATTCAATGTCAAAGCGACTCCATGTTAATCTTTTTCCATAGAGATTAGTTAACTTTTATGGACTGCACATCACAGGTTAAAGGTCATCTCTGACATCAAGGCTACATTATGGCGCAAAGACACAATTTTTGATTAAAAATGAACATTGGACAGGTTTTAAAACTAGATTTTTGACTGGATAATGATATTGATTTTCTCTTTATTCATGATCGTTTGAAGGATATCTGGATATCAATGATATTTCACTCTATATGCCAGTGTTTCTTGCACAACTTCTCAGCTGTGGATGCTGAATTTACAACCCCACAGCCAAATTTTAAGTCATATTTTAAGTTTGCAGGCCAAATTGAACATAAGCTTTTAAAAAAAAGCACACCGCAAAAATATTGCCAAGAAAATACCTTTTGGGCTGCATACAAAAACATACAGCGCAATCCGATTCACGAACAAATGACTCAGTGATCAGTAATCATGATCAGTGTAGTCTGATTCACGAACAAATGACTCTTATGAACCGGTTCTTTTAATGAATCAAAAACATACAGCGTAATCAAAGTAGTCTGATTCACGAACAAATTATTATAAAAAAATATTTTCAAAATGTTCCAAGGTTTAACTATAATTTACAGCACTAGTTGACAGAGAATATCTTTCGAATTTAAGCAAAATGAACATTATAACCAAATGAATCTGAATAAAATTGATTCAAGAGCTTGTGAATCGGAATCTAATCAAATGAAGAAAGAAAACACCCCCAAGATATGACGTTCTGATCTCTAGATATGGTTCGGGTTCATCATTAAATGTAGGTCATTGGGATTTATTTGGCTTGTTTATCATCCACTAGGCAAAAAAACAGATCATTTAGACATAAGATAATTTAGACGTAAATTGTCAATATTGAAGTGACGGATTATAAATGTTGTGTTAGCCGTATTTTGTAAGATACTTGCATTGAGAAGGCTAAATTAGCGGGCCAGACGAATGGTCAGTGTGTCTGTGGGTCATGGGACAAGGTTTAAGAGGGACTAATCCTGGAAACGCTGGCTCTGTCCCAAGACGCTCACAAACCTTATTCAGCCCTTAAACTACACTGACCAACTGACCACACAGCAGCTTATCAGAACAGATTCAATGCTCTTTTTCTAAAATAAGATTTCAACAGACCACTAAGAATAAACCATCATTAAAACGTACCGTTTGTGGATTCATTCGCCCCGTCATCAAACTAAGGAGATCTGAGTCGGCCATAGAGATGGTGCAGTCAGCCGTCTTACCTGTGTGGAAAGTAAACAGAGGATCACCAGACTGTTGAGACACTCAATTTAGAGTTCAATCTATCAAATGACTGCTTGGTGTGTAAAAAAAAAGACTATTATATATAATTTTTTTGCTGCTTCTGGTGTTTTTATTAGAATTTGCATGTCCCAACTAAGATGTCTAGCCCATTTCATAGTTTGTGATCGCTAAGATAGTTTTATGTTTTTGATAGAAGTCTCTTCTGCTCACCAAGGCTACATTTATTTAATCAAAAATACAGTAAAAACATGAAATATTATTAAAATCTAAAATAACTGTTTCTGTAATATATATTTAAGAACATGATTTATTCCTGTGATGGAAAATGATGAATTTTCAGCATCATTTCTCCAGTCTTCATTATCACATGATCCTTCAGAAATCATTCTGATATGATGATTTGCTGCTCAAGAAACATTTATTTGTTGACAACAGTTATTTTTGCGAAAACTGTGATGCTTTGATAATTGGAAAGTCGAAAAGAACAGCATTAATTTTTTTTTTATAAAGAAATCTTTTGTAAAATTATAAATGCCTCAACTCACTCGTGATCTTAATCCATACTTGCTAAAAAAATAAAAATAAAAATCTTACTGACCCTAAACTGTTAAAGTTTGCTTTTATAGAAATTTGAAATATTATAGAAATTTGAAATATTATGCTTTCACTGAGTAGGTTTTTTTTATATAAAATGCATTTTCTGATAGTACACCAATACACAATGAGATGGACGAAAAATCTGAGCACACCTGCGTCGTTGGTCACCGAGCCTTTGCCATTTTTTACGTCCACAACCCATAATGCTTCACTTCCGCCTGGACCATCCTTCACTTTGAAGGCGAAAACACCTCCAATTTTCTTTACAAACGCCTCGCCCTCCTGTTAAAATTAATGACATAATTTAATAATTCTCTATAGCCAATTGGACTGTTTTCAATTTGCTTTAATAGTGATAAAATAATGTTAGAAATTGGCTGTCAACAAACAACTCATGAAATAAGCTAAATAACAATGTCACAAAAATAACTGAAATTGCAATAGAAATATTCTTGACAAAATAAAATGACACACGCAGATAGACAAGAATGAACAATCCCTTGTGGCTCTTTTACTGGAAAGAATAATATTCCTGGAGGATGTCTGAATCACAGCTATATCACTTACAGTGTTACTGTACTGTTTTTAATCTTACACTGGTAAAAGTTATTTCTACAACACTAGCAGTGAGGATTTATAGCCACACTGACTTAATTTAAAAAGTCCTTTGAGCTGTGATTTAGACATCCTCCTCCAGGAATATTATTCTTTCCAGTAAAAGAGAGCCACAAGGCATTGTTCATTCTTGTCTATATGCGTGTGTATTTTTGGGTGCAATAAAGCCATAGAGACATGAACAAATCCCACTGTCAATATACAGAGGCAGAGTCTTATTTGCGCAGTATAATGGGTGAGATCTTCATTCCTGATGAATTACCTCCTGTAGCTTCTTCTCGATCTCCTTGAAGACGGTGTGAGCTTTGAAGCCTTCGAGGTCACTGGACGCGCTGGTGGGAACGGCAGCGATCCTAGAACTGGGAAAGTTTAGATCGCAAGTTCATCACTGCTGGTATATGGTGTGCACCAAGTCCAAAGGTCTAGTTCTAATGTATATAAAATAACTACAGCATTTAACAAAGTGTAATATTTGTCAATAAAAAACATCACTTATTGAATACTCTAATAACTGAAAACTTAACATATAGACTCATATGTACTTATGTAGGAGAAATATAATCTTTTGTACCTTGGATTTTGTACCCACCTTTTGTATGCTTAAACAAACATGTAATAGCGCTGAATCGTACAAGCCTAGACCTTCAAAAGCTAATTGAACTGGTGATTTTTTTTTTACTGTAAATGTTCCTATATAACTAAAGGCCATGAATACATGATAACGGATAAACTTAAACAAACATTGATATTTAAGTAAACCAAAGGTTTGTATAAACCAATATATACAATATTGTATATACTGGTATACACATATTACAATTTATAAATTAAATCCTAAATAAAATCTACACTACCATATGTTAGTATCAAAAGTGACAGTAAAGATATTTAAGATTTTACAAAAGATTTCCGTTTCAAATAAATGCTGTTTTTTTTTTTACTTTCTATTCATTAAAGTATTCTGAAAACAAATGTATCATGCTTGAACAGCTTTCAACATTAATAATAAAAAGAAATGTTACTTGAACAACAAATGAGCATATTGAAGTGAAGAAACGGAAGAAGTAATGGCTGCTGAAAATTCTGCTTTTTTATCACAGGAATAAATTAAATAAAAAAAAAAAAAAAAAAAAAAACAATTATTTTTAATTCCAATAATATTTGACAATATCACAGTTTTACTGTATTTTTCATCAAATAAATACAGCCTTGAGTCTTCTCAAAAATCTTACCGAACACAACATTTTTAAATGGTGGTTTATAAATACAAATATAATTTGGGATTTTGGAAAGTAACTAGAAAAACTGAATTTTGAATATATAGGGTGAGCTGGCTATATCTCGGCCAGATACTCAATGCTTGTTAAAAGACGTATTAGTTTTAAACCTACCTTGTTTCTTGAGGGAAGCCCATCCTGTAGAGAGTGACCACCACCGCTCCACCAAGGCCGATGTTGTGCTGCAGGGCGACCTTTGCCCCGGGGACCTGCCGAGGCCCCGCCTCCCCCCTCAGCTGCCAGCACAGCTCTGCACACTGAGCCAGACCTGAGCCGTGAAAACAGGCCAGAGTTCATCCACCGCACACTCGCTCTCAATGTCACAGCCATCTGCCTTCATTGCTCCTTTATTCTGTGACCTGTTGATTTTCTGTCCTCTAATAATTCAATAAATGACAAAAACTTGCAAAAAATGGAATAAAGTGGACCAGGAACTTTCCTGAAGGTCTTTGTCCAAAATGTAATTTAATAAAATCTAATAAAGAAATAAGTTTTAGAAGGCATACAGCTTCTTGTAACTATACATGTAAATATTCTTTACATGCAATGACCTAAAACCAGGGATTAGAAAAGGTTAAGCAATACAAATAAACACTGTCAAATATATATTTGTGGAATGCAATATATAAAAAAGGCTATAAAAATGTTTGCACTGATCTTGGTTAGGGTGACGCCATACTGAATTTCAAACCGCTGAGGGATAGATGTTTTTATAATGGCATGCAAGGTCCTAGATCACATGTGATTTATTAAATATTCATATTTTTTATGGAGTTTTGGTCTACTGAGATTAAAGATGTATCATCCACTGAACAATTGGCAATTTGTAACAAACAGTCAATTGAAAACGCTGTCTTTCTTTCTCTCACCATCTCGTTTTCATTCCTGAAAATGACCTGTGCTGCCACCCTGACTAAGGTCTATTGTTGCAGAGTGAAACTGTTTTTTAACCAGTTGATAACTTTTATCTCTTTTTTTTTTATAAACTAAAATCACACATTTTTATGTTAAGTAATTACTTTAAAGTGCCCCTATTATGCTTTTTTGAATATTACCTTTCACGTGTGTAATACTGCTTTTTGAGAATGTAAAAGGTCTGCAAAGCTCAAAGTGCATTACAAATAAAGTTATTGTCTCCTAAAAGAAAGAATCGATTCTGAACTGCCTGAAACGAGTCGTCAGCAATTCCAGTGTGTTCCAGTCTATGGTCTTCATTGGCTGCCTGCGAACAACGTCTACTTTGTCCCGCCCTCAAACACTGAAGTTGTGGCTGATGTAACGGACGTAAGCCAGTAAGAGCTGTGCGTGTAAACCTCAAGCCTTGTTTATACTTCCGTCTGACTCCGCTGACGGCGCACACTCCTCCCAAAAACGGACGAGGCATTTTAACTTGAAGCGCAAGGCGTTGTACTATTCATTGAAACAACAGGGGGCGACCCGGAGTAACTGTCCACTAAACCACCAGGAATCAGTGGTGAGAAAAAAGTAAGGCACAAGTGACGATGCTTATTCTAGAATCGTGTAAAACCCAGGAAACCTTGAGATTATTACTTATGACGTTAGAACATTTATACAAGTAAATTAACAAACTCTTAAATATTTTCTAATTTTACAACATTTTTATTAAACATGGACCTTTATTTTCATTAAAAGGGCTTATTTCTGCTAATGTAGGCTCAATGCAAGCAACTAATTTAGCGCAAACTGGGTGCCGGGTGTGATGAGACGTACATGCTCGGCTAGATCCGCCTCGAAGTCGCATCTTCAGAAGTGGAGCCGCGCGTAAAGTTGCAAAAAAATTTTTTGCGTCCCTGCCTCCCACACTGGAGACCCCGGTTCAAATCCCCCTCGGAGCGGGCCGAGTACGACCGGTTACACTAATGCGCGGAAGAGTTTGGTTAGTGTTATCGTCATGCTGCGAAAGCAAATCAATTTTGTATGCATTTGCAAAGCATGAGAACTCAGCTCAAATCGATACGGTAAAACCGACGCCATCGTTACTGTTCATATTTCCAAGATCTGAGGAAGCTCCACAGCTAAAATTCAGATATGGTAATGGCCATTTCATTTCAGACACGCGCTGTAAGGAGTAGACCAATCACAACAGACAGGGCCGGCAGACCAATCAAAGCAGAGTAAGCTCTCGGTTAGGAGGAATTTATAGAAACTGAATCTTCGAAAGCACCATTTCAGACTCTTTGAGAAATGAAGTGATGTGCAATGTATATTATGAGAAAATTAAACAGTTTATTTTTTCCCCCCTTGGACGCATGTAAACCAATTATAGGAGACCTCCAAAACAAAATTAGGAATATAATAGAACTATTATGAACTATTCTTGAACTAAGAAGTCAAAAAGCTTAACATAATTAAAATGTCTTTCTCTGTGAATTGCGGTGTAGTTCTTTTGGAAGTAGATAATGTTTAATAATAATAACGAAGGATGATGATGGGTACCTTCAAAACTCTATGATCTCACACTGTCAAGTTTGGTCAAGACCCCCTGCAGCGAACTGATGTGCTCCTGCAGCGCTGGACGGCCGGTGACATGACACCCCACCTTAATCCAACGGTCCTGACTCGTGAGTTAACGCTCCGGCTGAGCATTTTATCCTGATGGGCTAAACTGCTTGCACTTTTGCTCATTATCCCCTACAGGATAAGGGACTTAGAATAAGACCTTTTCAGTCAGCCAGTGCAAGCCTGTGACTCCAAACTCCTCATTGAAAAGGTGAGAGTCAAGAGGATCAGGAAAAACTGTCAAAACACTGTAACTGGACCAGGGGCGGATCTAGGAATTATTATACAATTATTTATTGGGTGGCAAGGGGGTGGCATTAGTACTATGAGGGGTGGCAACACAAAAGCAAGCGTCCATGCATAGTTCCTGTGTATTTATGGCCTGACATTCACATTCGTTTCCAGGAATATGCGAAACAGCTGCATTCCCACAAAGTAATCATCTGCTGATGGCAATTTTCTTATTGATTTCATTACATTTTTTCGGTGGATGGCAAAATGGTCTACTATACATGATGAAAGTGGAGCGGGCAGCTGGAGAATTGGCTCCCCAAACAATACGCAAACCCAGACATATCTTTCTCAGAGGACCTCTGATTTAGCTGGACAGCAGAAATTTTCCAATTCAAAAACAAATGGATGAATTTGTTCATGAATTGGGCTACACTTGTTGTGCTGTGTGTTTGTGAGTCACCAAGAACTAGTTCATATGAGTCATTTGTTCATCAAGCTGACTGCACTAAGTGCAGCACACAAGGACAACGTTTAAAAATACATTATTTTGCGGTACACTTTTTTAATGTCATCACAATAAAGCGCCGTTGCTGAAAAGCAGTACAGGAAACACTGCTTTCATTTATATATAGTACTGGGATAATTTTAGGGTGGAAATTATTTTTCTTAGGGTGATCTCCAGTAGATCCACCAGTTGATTGGAGACCACTAAAAAGAGGATGAAAAGATTTAGAGGATACATATGCAGGACCAAAGACGAAATCAAGTGAGTTTAACCTTTCCCCCCGGCACTATGTATGGTTGGATGGTTTAAACTAAAGGATGACGTTAAGAACACAAGCACTAGGAGCAACTCAAGCCGGAAGCAGCAGTGATGCACTGCTTAAATCTAGCATTGATTCAACTAGTTAAGAGACGTGACTCCCTCTGCTGGTGGAATGCCACATGCAGACACCAACACATTGCTAGTCATGGACACTGTCAAGCTCCAGAAAATACTAATAGCGATGCACCCAAAATTATTTTTTACCGAAATTGAAAGTGTTTTAGTTAGTAAAAACTGACAATAACGTGTTTTTTTTTTAAATAATCAATTAATAAATCACATTTATTTAATAATCACCACTCAAATAAACACTAAGCTGTAAACATTTAAATCGCACACAAGGCCATTTTTATATCACCTTTTTAATTATATAATTATGCTTCTACTCCAATTTGTTGTTGAAATATAACATGTAAACAGTGGCTGTAATAAACTCTTGTTTTCATGATAGAAAAAAACATACATTAAATAATGAACAAGTAAAATATACGGTAATACTTTACAATAAGGTTTCATTAGTTTACTTTACTTAACATGAACTAAGAATGAACAATACATCTACAGCATTTATTAATTTATTAACAAATGAGAACTTACTGTAAATTGTTGCCGAATATATAAAATAGCATTGATGAAATCAATATTCTCAATACAGCCCTAGCATTCACACAGCTGACATGTTTACCAGTTGTAACTTATCCACGTTATGTGCATAAAATAGACACTAACACAGTCAAGATGCGTCATCGGAGAAGCACTAATTAAATGTCAGCGTTTTGGTCAATGATTTTGCACCTCCAAAACAGTTTCGGCACAAAACCCAATAATCGCGTGCAATTGAAGCGCAGCTCTACTAGCGCAGTAAACGGCTGACAGGACAGGGAAGTCAGTTATTCTGAGGTGAGAGACTTCATTTCAGCACACACTTACGTTACTGTTAGTTCCTATTGTGCTGAGTTCTCTGAAGTAGCCGTGATTCGCCTCTCACAACGTAACATGCTCTAAACACACCTCTTAAGCACACAGAATAATAAAAAGTGGACTTTTTTTTTTGTAATCGCAGGTTTGAATGATTACGTAATCATGGCATCCGTAATTGTAATCGCGATTAGAAATTCAATTAATTGTGCAGCCCTAGAATGAACACTGTGCTAAACTTCTCCTTTTGTGCTTCACAAACAGATCTGGAGTGACTTGATGGTAAATATATGATGTCAAATTGTACATTTTTGGGTGAACTATTCCTTTAATGGCATCAGGTGTGTTTGGTAAACCATACCTGTAGCTCCAAGCGGGTGTCCTTTTGAGATGAGTCCTCCACTGGGGTTTATCACCCACTTGCCACCATATGTATTATCACCCCGATCAATAAGCTCACCAGCTTTCCCTACAAATCAGAAAACAGATCATATCGTCAACAAGCTGCTAGTCTAAACTTCTGTTTTTAAAAATAGATGCAAGAAAAGTGTGCTTGTGAAGCGGTCCATCTCACCCTCTGGACACAGTCCCAGAGCTTCATACGTGATGAGCTCATTGGCAGAGAAGCAGTCATGCAGCTCGATGACATCAACATCTGACGCCTTCAGACCGGAGGTCTCAAAGCACTTCTTGGCTGCAAGGCTGGTCATGTCGTAGCCAACCTATAGTGGACAGAGGGGGAAAAACACATTACATTAGAGATAAAACAACTCATAGTTGTCTCACGTTCAACATTACGTCAGAAGTGAACTGACTAATTGGGATCTCTTCTGAGAGCCCAATCACCTTTAAATGGTAACAAAATAAGCCAATGAACTTTGCAGAGTGAGATCAGTCACGATCGCTGCTTCACGTGTCTGGGCCGTAAGCACGCTGAGGTGGCGTTCCTGGATGAGTCATGTACCCACTGCGGGAAGATGACCATCGTGATGCTGAGATCGAGTACCTCGAAAGAGGTGGAGTCCCCTCTGCTATATCCCGATCTCGACTCTCTGCCCAGCAGAGAGCTACTTTGATTAATACACAGGGTGATCTGAAGATTACAGTGGGGGCTGTCCCGCCAGGTCAATCCCCACGTCCCCCCGACTCCTCCAACATGTCACAAGCTGTGGTGCTTCCGGCTGAGGTTGCTGGTCCTTTTCGTGTGGGGGCCAGCATCTCATTCGGGGCTCCAGCGGAGGATCTGTTGTGGATCGCTGCATCGGAAGGTGGGCTAGAGTTCTCTGGGGATGAAGATTCGGCTGCGTGCCCCCTTCAGGAAGAGTAGTGTTGGTCGAGTCTGACCTAGAGCTGATGGCCATGCTTTCCCGGGCAGCTGAGAACGACAGGCTCAAGTGGAATCCTCCACCATGTCCTGAACGCTTGAGGTTAGATAATTGGTATCTCGGGGCACAGCATGCTGAACAGCAGCGTCCCGCTCCAGTGCCTGTTCTTTCTCGAAGTGCATGAGGAGGTCGCACAATCTCTTGATGGTGAGGCAGCCAAGAGGTACGTGGAGATCCCCTAGGTGGAGCGTGCAGTTGCGATGCAGTTATGCCCGCAAAGTTCTGCCGACTGGATTACCCATCCACGTCTCCCATCCAATGCCTATACGCTTTCGTCCGTGCTTATGGCCAAGGCTTACAGCACCGCTGGACAGGCCGCATCCACCCTGCCCCTCCTGCAAGTATACCAGGCCAAGGTACTCACAGAGCTGCACAAGGGTAGTCCTGACCCAGGGTTGATGCAGAAACTGCGCACAGTGACGGACCTCGCCCTACGGGTGACCAATGTCACTGCACTGTCCTTTGGGCAGACGACATACTTCTGGTCCAGGAACGCCATCTCTGGCTGACATGAGGGAGACCGACAAAGTTCACTTTCTCGACTACCCCATTTCCAAGGCCAGCCTCTTCGGTGGCGCTGTCAAGAACTTTGCCCAGCAGTTCTCAGCAGCACAGCAGCATACGGAGGTGATAAAGCACATCCTGCCCCGCCACCGGCTGCAGTTCACCTGCCTACTTGTCGCTGAAGGCGTTCCCCTGCGGCTTCCACCTCCACTCCTGCATGGCCACAACAGCAGTGTCCACATAGGATGCAGCGTGTAGCTGGTCGCAGGAAGCCGACGCAACAGTCCCAGCCCCCGTTAGGCCTTCTAAGCGTCAGATGAAGCGGAGTCCCTGAGACAGGCGACCCGGAGATGGAGGGAGCAGCTTTTCAAAAGATGGTGAACGCAACACTCCTTCCCCCGGAGGAGGGCCGGGAGGAGAATCTTCAAATTTCTGTTATCCAAATTCTCACTAAAAGAGCAACTTCCTAAATCTCTGGGTCCCAAGCGGGTTCAGATGACAGTGTGTAACACTTTGCCTTGCCGCTCTTCTATCTTATCCCCTCTTCTATCGCCGGCCGGCAGGAGGGCACGTTTTTTTGGACGCAATGCCTTCTCACGCACCTCCTGGCTTTCCCTCACAGGAACCGTGGAGCCAGGTAAGTGTTGCACTGCACACTTGGTCCCCACTCCGGGACGCTGTGCCTTCCACTCCGGGTCCCCCCTTCGCTGCCCCACCACGGGTACGTCCCACTGGTCTCATTTGCACATGTCTGGGGGCCTGGCAAGTACACCCCAGCAGGTCTCGCTGGCTCACTCGGACAATCAGACTCGCGTCCACGTTCAAAAATTTCAGTCCTTCGTGCAGATATCGCAGTCCTACTGGCGAACGACGCGATAGAGCCGGTCCCTCCAGCTTACATGAAGTCAGGGTTTTACAGCCCTTACTTCATCGTACCCAAGAAAGGCGAAAGGTTACTACATAAGCTTCCGTTCAAGATGTTTACGCGGAAACGCATATTCGAATGCGTTCAACCCCAAGATTGGTTTTCAGCGATCACGTTTTGTTACCACTCGAAGGTGATTGTACTATCAGGCCAGTTCACTACTTCAGGGAACAGGGGTTACATTAGTAACCTACTGTACATGTTTTCAAGTGACGTACCTTATTGGAACACCCACCTGGAGGGCAAAACAAGGCTTTCCTTCGTTGACCAGGTTTGTAGTAAGTACTAATTTAGTAAGGCCGTGGTATTAAAAGACCAAATTCGATATACACTTTATTAATGACATGCACTATGTACCGGCAACCAGGCAAACCACAATTTTTACGCAACACGCAATATTTTTTAATATCACTGTTTTAGAACATTAAGGCACTTTGAAGGGATTTCACCCAAAAATGAAAATTCTGTCATCATTAACTCACCCTCATGTTGTTCACAAAGAATGGTGGTAAACAAACATTTTCAGTACCCATTGACTTGCATTGTATTTTTTTTTTTTGTCCATATAATGTGTCAACAGAAAGCGAAACTGTTTGGTTACCAACATTCTTCAAAATATATTTTTATTTATATACAGATGAAATTAAGTCATACAGATTTAGACTGACAAAAGGGTAAATAAAAATGATGACCAAATTTTCATTGTGGGGTAACCAATCCTTTTAAGGAAAAACTTAAAAGTCATAACTTTTTTGTTGAAGTTGAAGCTTTAGTTGTATGTTTTGGAGGTTGAGTGCTGCTCAACAAGATGGCAGTATCAGCGACTCTTACCATTTTTATACAGCTGTTTTCCTCAAAGCTAGTGGTGAGGTCTGTGATCATTTCCTGAGCAATGATCTCTACAGCCTTTTTCTCCAATCCGTTCCTCCTCACAAAGTTCTCACTGACCAGCACTGCAGCTCCTGCTCCATCTGACGTCGGGCTACGGGAAAACAAGAGACAATATAAACATCTGCTTCTGTTGAACAGGATGATGGACCATATGTAACAAGTTAGTGTCTATAGTTGTAGTAATACAATAAAAATAATTTATTTGACATGTAAAATAATAACATTTATGAGCCAGAATAATTACTGCCATTGTAAGGATTTACCATCTTAAAAAAGACAAAACTAAAAAAACATTTGTTTAAAGGAATATTTAACTGGGTTCAGTACATATATTAAACTCAACCAACAGCATGTGTGGCATTATATAGATTACCACATAAAAATTGTATGGAGGAGTATATGTCTTATGGTTATACTGTTGAAACATTATGTATTTCAACGCTTTTGGATTCACTTTCATTTAAGTGCTTGACTGAGCTTGAATACTGATTATCGATATAGCTTCTGTGGATATTCAAACTTTAGCAACAACCCATTCGCCACGGCTCTCAACTTACCAACACTGCAAGAGTGTGAGGAACTCAAAGACCTTCCTGGAGTTAATGACCTGCTCCAGACTATATTCATCCCGAAACTGAGAGTATCTGAGAGTGAATGTGGAGGAGAAGAAAGAGAACAGAAGTCTTTTGTTATCTGGGATAAGGCAAGGAATTATTTTGCGCAAAAATAAACATAGGAATTGTCTTTATAACAAGCTGCCGTTAAAACTTACGGATTATTGGTTGAATGCTTGTGGTTCTTCCAAGCAATTTTAGCAAAATGCTCCGGTTTTGTGCCTAGAGATGACAGACAGCTTCTGTTACAAAAGGAACCAGACTGCAGTTTCCTGGATCAATCTAAAGTCCACATATCACCCACATCTTACCGTACTTCTCCATGTGTTCTCTGCCAGCGTTGCCGAACATCTGAGGAGCAGCTGGTGCTGCCGCCATCCCATAACGGTTGATCATCACCTCCATGTGCTTGTCCATAGGGTTGGTTCTGTCCATGTACTGCAAACCCATGAGATGATATGAGACGCTTCATCACTGGTATTATAAAAGAGCTGTGAGCTGTACTGTACCTTTGAGGATAGTGAACCTCTTTCCATCTTCTCAAAGCCCAAGGCAAGAACACAATCAGCCAAACCTGAGTGCAATAGTTTTTGTTGATCAGTTGATCAGATAAATGCAGTCTTGATGAGCATAAGAGACTTCTTTCAAACTCATTTAAAAAAAAAAAAAATCTTCCAAACTTTTGGCTGGAAGTCAATTGAAATAGAAACAGTGATTTTAAATTGTAACAATATTTCACAATATTACAGTTTCACTGTATTTTTCACCAAATAAATGCAGCTTTGTTGAGTTGAAGACTTTTTCAAAACACCAAACTTAAAAAAAAACTATGATGAACATCTCACCTCCCTGAACGAGCTGACGGGCCATAAACAGCGCTGTGGAGCCAGTAGAGCAGTTATTGTTGACATTAATTATTGGGATCCCTGACAGACCCAGACTGTGATAAATAGCCCTTTGGCCACATGTCGAGTCACCTGGAGAAATACAGAAAACCCACATTAATCCAACACTAATATCAGATCATGTGTAAGACCTTAAAAAGTTAGTTCACCCAAAAATGAAAGTTCTGTCATCATTTACACTTTATATGATAAACAGATTTAATTTAAGTTTTAATTTACATATAAACATTCATCAACCCACGCACACCATATAATTTTATATTCATCATATAAAGTGATTGAGTCTCTTCAGAAAGTTTGGACTAAAGCACTCAATTCATAGAAATAGGGACAGAAATATCTCAGATTTCATCAAAAAGATCTTTGTGTTCTGAAAATGAACAAAAGTCTTACAGGTTTGGAACAACATGAGGGTGAGTAATTAATGACAGAATTTTCATTTTTGGGTGAACTAACCCATTAAAACCATGTTGGCATGTTATAGAAATATACAATATCCATTACGGACTTCAGAATGACGTACCGTACACGTAGCCTACACATGCTTGCTGGATGGCAGTGTAGTTTATTCCAGCATCCTTCAGCGCTCTCTCCCCTGTGCCACAACAGAAATTATTCAAGAACAAAACATTCATATTTCTACAGTACAACGAGCTTCATCAACTGCACCTGCTTCTTTGGCCATGTCTGGGTAATCGATGTCTCTTGCACCCGGCTTTTCAAACTGAAAAATAGGACAAAAGTATATGACTTTTGCCAGCAGCCATATCACCAGCAGCCAGCAGCCATATCACCCTGTAACCCAAGACTGGTTTCCCACTGAAGCTAAGCGGGGCTGAGCCTGGTTAGTACTTGGATGGGAGACCTCCTGAGAAAACCAGGTTGCTGCTGGAAGAGGTGTTAGTGTGGCCAGCAGGGGGTGCTCACCCTGTGGTCTGTGTGGGTCCTAACGCCCCAGTGTAGTGATAGTCAGGGGGCCAAAACTGATATTAAAACTTTGTCGGACACTTTTTGGTACAAGTATACAACCTATCCAGTATTAATATTTAACCCTTCAACATGTGTTCTAGCCAGGTTGTCAGCTTAGAAAATGCTTTTTTTTGTCTATTTTAACACTATATTCTTAAAAGTGGTAAAAGCGGATTTTTTTTCCAAAGTGCTTCCATTTTCTTCCATGTTACCTACTGTAATTTTGGGCAAATGTGCAATATAATCCAATTTATGTGCAAGCATGATCATTAAAAAATAATAATCAATAAACACCACAAGAGTATCACACCACAAGGGGCACTGTTGTGTCAGCACAACTGTGATTTGGGAGCAGATTAAGGCAGCAGATCCAGAGAAGATGATCACAGCAGGTGTCAACAGTACAGTCTGAACAAAACTTTATAAAGGAGTGAATCACACAACAGATTAACTTGGTCTATTTGTCTACACAAACATTTACCTCAAGATTCTACCATCAAATGTTGCCAGAAACAGGTAAGCTAAACTGGGGTGCTGTATTCATAGCAGACATGGAACACCTGGCACAGACGGCACCCCAGGTCTACCAGGGCTTCCTAGATGGTGATTTTGTAGCCAAAGAGGCCAAACACAGCTTCAACAAGGTGCCATTTGATCTTTGCCTTGAGCACATCAACAAAACCGGTTAAGGTTGCTGGAGGATTGGCATCACTCGAAATGAGACAGCTAGAAATCGTTGGTCCATCACCTACAATGAACGTGCATCTTTAGCACATGACACTAGATCCCTGTTTGGACTGACACATGATGGAGAAGATGATGAGGACAACCACAAAGACTGCCTTCCATCAAGACTCAGAAGGGATAATGATGATGTCATTCAACTTGTAGACCAACTCCAGAGATACCAAGTCTTCCAACTAGAGAATATGTATGAGTTGGTGTCTTTGACAACCGGTGATGTTGCTTCAGAAGATATACTGAATGACCTAATAAATGCTGCAGAGTCTGGGAAACAAATGGTAACTGAGCTGGTGAAAAAAAGAATGAGCACAATGAACACAAACTTCCATAACAGCCTCACTAAGAGAAAACTCAAAACATTCTCAAATCTGTACAGAACAGACAGCAAACTTGGAAAACTCAAATCCAAGTGTGTGAAGCCTGACAGGGATATTTTCCGTCGCATCATTGTATCAATGGACAGTGGCAGAGAGGTTAACATAGATGGGCTTCTCCAAGAAGAACTGTGCGCAGCCCCCCTTTCACTCGCCACAACAGAGTCAGTGCTCAGACCTACTAGCAAAGCTGACTTAGCCACCATAATACAAGCTGGTGCACAAGAGACAGGGCTAAGTCCATCTCTTGTGAGAACATGTACTATCATTGATGGGATGGCTTTAGTAAGAGCAATAGGAAAACCTCAAAATGCATCAACCTTTGGGGATTATGCTGACATTTTCATACATTTTCATACAGAAAGTGACTGGCAATCTACATGGGAACATTACTAGAGTGGATCTAGTCTTTGATCAGTACCTTCAGAACTCCACAAAGGGTGGAACAAGAGCAGAACGCAGCACCACGCAGCAAAAAATTCGCACCATTGTAAGTAATGATGTAAAGATGCCAGCTAACTGGAATAGTTTAATTGAAATGGATGAAAACATGACCAACCTGACACAATTAATTTCAATTGAACTTGAAAGGCATGTCATTCAGTATGGTCTTGAAATTGTAATTAGTGGGGGATTTGATGATGCTGAAAAAGTGGCAATGGCAGCTGGGATTGATGTTTCCCACCTACGGGCTGCACATGAAGAAGCAGACACCCACATATTGCTACATGCTGTTGATGCCACAACCAAAGGGTATGAGAGGCTCATCATTCAGTGCAGAGACACAGATGTACTGTTGTTGCTTCTTGTGTTTGCACACCTGCTGAGCCCAGAAATTTGGATGAAAGCAGGAACTACCAAGAAACCAAGCTACATTAAAGTGCATGATATTAAAATGTCAAATGAGATTCTGGATGGTCTGTTGGCATTTCATGCCATCACTGAATGTGACACTAACAGTCAGTTCACAGGAATAGGAAAAAGGACGGCGTGGAAAGTGTTCCAGCAGTGCCCTCATCTTCTCCACAACTTTGGTGAGGATGAAGTACCAAGTCCAGCTATTCTATCCTCAGCAGAACAGTTTGTCTGCAAACTGTATGATCCAAAAACGACCAGCACTTCAATCCATGATGTTCGCTGTGCCCTGTTTCGGAAAGTGAAAGCCAATGTGGATACTTTACCACCAACTCAGGATGCCTTGTCTCTGCACCTCATCATGAGGGCCCACTATCAAACAAAGGTTTGGAAACAGTCACTAGTGACCCATCCATAGTTGCACTCACCAACCAGTTGTGGTTGGCACATGAAGGATGGAATGCTTGTCCCCCAGCTGTTAACCAAAGAACCTGTACAGGCCAGGTGCTTGGAGCTGACGATATGTGGATGCAAGGAAAGTGGAAGTCAGTGCAGGACCAGGCAGTGTCGATGTCGAAAAAGTGGAATATATTGCAGTGGGGCATGTGGGTGTGCCTGTGCAGCTTGGTGCAAGAATACTCAGGCACTCACATCATTATTATTGAGCTTTGACACATTATATGCAACTATATTGTTTTAGATTATTTGGCATGATATTGTTTTTCCAGTTTTGTAGATTAGATTTAGATTATGCCCTTAAATGCATGCATGCATGTTTTGTTTTGGGAAGGTATTCATTATCAAAACAGTATATTCTTCTTTTGTGTCCCTGACCAGGACTGAGCACATGGACATTGTCTGTTGGCTGCCAACCTGAGAGCCACTGCTTTGATGGGGAAAAACAAACCTTTGCCATACGACTATTACAGAGTTATTACTACTAACTAGTTACCAACCCCTAACCCTAAAGAAGTGAGAGAGCAGTTTTGTTAGGATGGAATTAATAACTATAGTGATATGTCAATTAAATTTAATTTGTGTTACAACCTGGTACACTAATTAAGTCAAAGACCACCATCTACAGTTCTAAATTTCCGCCTTGACATTAAAGTATTATAACTTGTGCAGCATTGCACTGTCTTTCCCTACAAGCTTTAAATTTGGCATTACTCATTCCCATAGATATGGGTACTGATTGATAGAGGTTCTGTGATACTAGGTTATGTTTCCAAGCTGATATTCACTTTGAAAACTGGTTCTCTTTAGGCGGAGATTGTTTTTTTCATGTTCTAGTTCTGTTGTCTCTTACACTGTACAATAAATGTTCATTATGACACTTCAGCAGACATCACATGAGTGTTGGCTTTTATTTGATACCATTTTTATGAATATGGTCCTTGTGGTTGTGGAGATATTCAACATTTACTGTTGGCATGTCGTGTTGAGCAGGAAACAAAAAAATTGGCCTAAAATTGCTTGTACAAGTCACACAAAAAAAATTCAGCTTGACAACCTCCCTAATATCTTACCTATGGGTGTCTTCTAACTAAAAAAATAGGTTGACAGCTTGTACCAAAACATGTCCGCAAAAGTCTTAACGGAAGCCCTTTTCAGAATTGGCCCCCTGACTATGACGGGGACACTATACTGACAAAGAGCGCCGTCCTTCAGATGAGACGTGTAACCGAGGTCCTGACTCTCTGTGGTCACTAAAAATCCCAGGATGTCTTTCGAAAGAGTAGGGGTGTAACCCCGGCATCCTGGCCAAAATTTGCCCAGTGGCCTCTGTCCATCATGGCCTCCTAATCATCCTCCTATATATACTAATTGGCTTCATCACTGTCTCCTCTCCACCAGTAAGCTGGTGTGTGGTGGGCGTTCTGGCGCAATATGGCTGCCGTCGCATCATCCAGGTGGATGCTGCACATTGGTGGTGGTTGAGGAGATTCCCCCCTACTATGTAAAGCACTTTGAGTGTCCAGAAAGGCGCTATATAAATGTAATGAATTATTATTATTATGACACTTTGAAGCTATATAGTTTACATAGTTGCCTGGAATTTTAATAGTGCATATTCTGTTAGATTTATATTTATTGGGACAATTAAAACCTAATAAAACGTATTATACTTACGTATTATTATTATATTAAACTTATATTATTTATGAAGGGATGTGATATACAAAAAAGTTGCAACAAAAAAAAAAGTACCACCACTGAATTCATACTTCCGCGTCACTAGGGGCCGCAATAATAATAATTATTTATTTTAAATGTCAATGTTACTTTGATACAACGACCGTAATGTAACGTTGAGCTGAGCTTTCACATTATTGCGTAAAGCACGTTCATTATCATTGTGCACAGTAACCTATGACACATATAATTCAGGGTCATTTACAGATTATTCTCTTTGCGTTTCTGTGAAAGTCTAAAGGACACTGCAGTGCTACAGTTGCTCAACAAAGATCAGTCACACACGCGCACAGTGAATCTCTGATAAGAAACTTTGCATAACTAATTTTTAATGGAGATAAAACACTTATTTTGAGCACTAAACCTCCACACTATGTAATATGCCTTTAGCAATAAGGCTACTGTACAGCTACTAACCAAACACCATGCTAACTAGTTTAATCAAACATGATATTCGGCGAAAACATAAGATATCAAATACCTATATACTTTTTTATAAAACGGCAACATGATTTGCCTGTAACTTTACTATGATGATCAATCAGTGAGCTGTCTATAGGCTGCATTACAACAGCAAACCAGACAATAACAGATCGCTAATATAACGCCAAACAGATTTGTTTACCTTGGTCATTCCCACCCCGATAACAAAAACTCTGTTTCTTGCTGTAGCCATCTTCAGGTTTGCGTTGTGACAGCTCAACTGGACTTCACTACAGTATGTAGCCTACTAACACCAGTTACTGGTTAATATAACCACACAACCACTGCGTGCAGTGTAGCCATGTGTCACACAGATGGCGATCTATCCTCAGTGATCAGTCAACTTGATTCGACAAAACGTAAGTAGTAAAAAAGAGACATCATCATGATTCATGTATGATAATATATGGCAACATTACCTTGCTAAAAACACAAGCAGCCTAATATGGTTGACTGGTCTTTAGCTGGTCTTCCAGCATGGTAGTTGCTGGTCTAAGAGTTTTGGCCACTTTACATGGTCAGGCTGGGAGGGAGTCCAGCTGAACACCAGTTTAGCCAGACTGGGAGTCCAGCTGAACACCAGTCTAGCCAGGCTGGGAGACCATCTTAAACCACTACATCCAGTTTAAAACAGCTAATCAGCTTAAAGGCTGGTTTTAGATGTTTGTTTACCCCAGCAGTTCCTTCCTTAAATTATTCCTTAAAAGTTCTTATTCATAGCAGTAGATATATTTATGTTACTAGTAGTAGTAGGCAACCTATGTTTTTAGTTCATTTGTAATATATTTTTAATTTTAATCATGAATTATTGGGATCCCTGACAGACGATAAATAGCCCTTTGGCCACATGTCGAGTCACCTGGAGAAATACAGGAAACCCACATAAATCCAACACTGATATCAGACAACATACATACAAGTCAATGCGTAAGGCATTAAAAAAACATGTTGGCATGTTATAGAAATATACAATATCCATTACGGACTTCAGAATGACGTAGTCTATACCGTACACGTAGCCTACACATGCTTGCTGGATGGCAGTGTAGTTTATTCCAGCATCCTTCAGCGCTCTCTCCCCTGTGCCACAACAGAAATTATTCAAGAACAAAACATTCATATTTCTACAGTACAACGAGCTTCATCAACTGCACCTGCTTCTTTGGCCATGTCTGGGTAATCGATGTCTCTCGCACCTGGCTTTTCAAACCATAGTTTCAAACTGAAAAACAGGACAAAAGTACCTTGAAATATGACACTTTGAAACTATGTAGTTTAAATACAGTAGTCAACATTTGAAGTGGATCAAAACCTTTCATCAAAACAATACCAGTTATTGTCTTTGGACAACTTTGATGAACTTTTTAGATCCGCTTCAAATGGTGACTACTGTAGTTGCCTGGAATTTGAATAGTGAATTTGCAAATTCTAGACATTCGAATTATGTTTATTGCGACATATGTTGAAGGGTGTGGATTTTGGAATAAACTGCTGCTTCAATGTATATGAGTGATTATAATCAAGGTATTCAACCTTTCTCAGTTAAAGCGTTACTTTCCAGTTAGACTGAGTAGCTCTCCTTGAGAGAAATAACATGTTATCTTGATGTTTTGAGAGGACTCTTCTGTTTATAGTTAGAGCCTGGCCAAATCCAACCTTGGAAAAGCTGTGTGTTGGTGTGTGTGTTGGGTTAAAGGGTAAAGGAACCACTTGCATTATTCGAGATTGACTGAGTTGTTGTTCTGGACATGTTGGCACCCAGCAACCCAAATCTGCGCACTGGAAGGTCACGACGTGCATAACTTCAGGGTCCGAGTATCAGCTGCATTACCGATATGCTTCAGTGTGGGAAATTACTATGTTTATCTATTTCTTAGCCAATGAGAATCATTCAGCCTGAAGCAAGGACATAGCTTATAACTGCTGTGATCTTTGTAACTGTAACGGGGCGGCCTATACAAACTCTTTGTGAGTCTTGAAGCTGACTTCTGCTGATGAAACTGCAAACTATCTTCAGTAAATGTTTTCTTTAATGTATTATAATTATGACTCTGGGTCTTCATTTATCATAATCTGGTTCTGGGTCTTTTGACTGTAAATCCCCTTACAATGTATAAAATAAAATCTCATGAAAGCTTGTTATTATACTAACTCAATATTAAAAATGTACTATTAAAATGTATTATATTAATTTATTGAATGGCTGTTGTAACTTTTTCTACATTATCTGTATATATATATATATATATATATATATATATATATATATATATATATATATATATATATATATATATATATACACACACACAAAACAGGGCTTGATTTGGTTGTTCTAAAGGTTTGTTAACATTTTTGGAGATGGCACATTCCGAACATCTCTGAACGAACCTTCTCACGTCCCTGGCCATGTTAGGCCACCAGAAGCTTTCCAGTAGCAGTGAGAGGGTACGGTTGGCCCCTGGGTGGCCAGTGCACACTGAAGAGTGTACAGAGTGGATAATGTTGGTACGTTGTGTCCTGGGGACATAGACCTGAAGGTCACCCCGGCAGAAAGGGCTCAGACACATTGGAGGGGGTGAGTTGCTCAAGATTTCACTGGATTGGACACATGATGAGTTGACAAGGCAAGACGGGTTCTGGTTCATCAGAGTTCTCCTCCGGAGTATGGAGATGTGACAAAGCATCCGCTTTTACATTCTTTGTGCCTGGATGATGGGAAATGGAAAAGTTGAAGCGAGTGAAAAACAATGCTCCTCTTGCCTGTCTGGGTTGTCTCTTTGCATCTCAGAGATATTGACGGTTCTTGCAATCAGTGAGGACGATGAATGGTTCCTTAGCACCCTCCAACCAATGCCTCCATTCCTTCAGAGCTAGCTTGATAGCAAGCAGTTCTCTGTTCCTGATGTCAAAGTTCACCTCCACTGGGGACAGTTTCCTAGGAAAGAAGACACATGGATAGAGTTGGGCTTGGTTCCCCTGCTGCTGAGACAGTACCACTCCTACACCCGAGGTGGATGCATCAACTTTAACAACAATGAAGGGCTTGTTGGGGTCTGGATGTATCTAGTTCTCGGTTATGGAATTCTTCAGAACCAGGAATGGGATTGACTTTGAAATAGTCCTCATCCCGTATTTACAAGTAAGATGATGCGTCCCGTATCAAATCAATAAGGGACGCGATTTGTCCCGTATTTTACATTAGGCCCACATATAGTTGAATAAAAACATAAGGATTTTGCAGTATGGATAATACTAATAGCAAATATAAAGAAATAAATTTCGTAGTAGAGAAGCACATTGCGTGATTGCATTTTAGCGTCTTTGTTATTATAGCGACTGAGTCTCGTGAACATGCGCTGTAAACCTGCACGTTTTTTAACCCCTCGTGCGCTGTTCGGGTCTTTGACCCCAAATGACGTTTGCTGAAATAAATAAAAAAATGATCTTTGTCCAAATGGCGTGAGACTTTGCACGGTTGACAACACTTTCTAGATCTACAATTTTTTTTTTTTTAAATTTGAATAATATTTGTTTTTTATGTTAGTGTGGGGGGGGGGGGGGGTGTCACACTTGTGTTGTTTCAACAAAATGTAATTTTGAAACAACATTAGTTTTTTTTTTAGGATTTATAGTTTTAGGAGGATTTATTATATATTTTTTAATCTAGGCTATATAAATAAATAAATAAATATTTTTTATACAAAAACAGTAAAAAAAAAGAAGTAAAATTCACTTTATAAAAGACCCACATCCCTTATTTTGCCACACTGAAGGTGGCAACCCTAGGAGGGATCCTACTGTGTGTCTCACATGGTTCCTGCAAAAGGGTTTTCCAGTTATCGATTGAACTAGGTAATGGGTTTCAGTGTGCCTCTTATTGAGTGCGACTGCATCTCCAGGGCCAGCGAACATTGGAGGAAAAAAAATCAGTTGCAATCCTCCACCAAACCAGAGTAGGGCATTGGGTTGGCCATAGGACTAGTGACTACTGGTGTTGAAGGAGTGGTGGGGACAGGTGATGCGGAAGAGGTCGCTTGAGTGCATTCACGATCTCCTGGAATGAATCTGAGTTACTCATCTTGAACCTGTGTTGGTCTAGTTCTCTGTTATGGAACAGAGTCTCAAGACAGAGATAAAATCAATGGGTGTTTCTTTATTAACACAGATGAGCAACAAATAAATGTAGGTGAGTTTAGCAATGGAGTCCTATTGCTCAAACGAGACCAGTGAGTTTTCGAGGTGTGCGTATATGCAGAGGTGATTGGTGTGAGGGAATGAGGTGCGGGTGATCATTATTCTGGTGATTGAGAGCGCTGTGATTGGCTGACAGTGAAGCCTGGCTGATCCATGACAATCTTGCTATACATTTATACAACATGTAACAGAGTAGCAGCTGGTTATAAACACAGCACCCAGTGTCACACAGATGGTGATCTATTCTCAGTGATCTTTCAACTCCATATTTACGACAAAAAAGTAACAGGTAAAAAAAAAAAAACAGGTTTTATAAATTGCAAGCCCTGCTATTTATAAAAGGAAAAGTAAATGTAGTTTTCACATGCATGCAAACAAACAACAACATATAATTCCATAATTTATTATTGTTACACCAACAATATACTGTCCATCTCACGCATAAAAAAAAAGTGTTCTTTTACCAACTACTGTACCAAACACCAATAAAAAGTGTGGTGTAGTGAATTTAAATCTTCAATCAGTAACCAGTCAGTTCTTTTTCACTCTGCCCTCTTTATTTTTCAGCACTTGATGACTTGATGTGTGACCTCGTAGATCCCCACAGACTCACTGGCTTTCTCGTCGTAGTCCGTCCAGTCCTGAAACATGTTAAAAGAGTGTTGTGACCTCCTGAATGAACTGAACAAAGGTGTGAATGACAGAATTCTCACCTTCTCTTGCAGGTTGATTTCAGGGAACTGAGAGGTGGTTTCCGCTCCGCTAGCAGCAAACCCAGCCTGAAGAGCAACACGATGAACGTTTATGCATTTTATTCAGATTAGGCTAAAGCTTCTGAAGATCATTTGACTACTATATAATTATGTAGGGTCTCATTCAAAGATCTGTAAGATTTGTACATGTTTTTGAAAGAAGTCTTTTATGCTCAGCAAGGCAGCATTTATTTGATCAAAGTTAAAGTAAAAACAGTAATATTGTGAAATAGTATTACAACTTTTATATTGAAATATGCAAGTTATTACTGTGATGGAAAAGCTGATTTTTTACTCCAGTCTTCAGTGTCACATGATCCTTCAGAAATCATTCTGATTTGCTGATTTGCTGCTCAAGAAACATTTCTTATTATTATTATTCTCAATAATGTTGAAAACCGTGATACATTTTTATCAATATTCTTTGATGAATAAAGCAATCTGTTTTATTCAAAGAACAGGATTTATTTTTGATTTTTTCTTTTTAGACATATCTTTTGTAAATGTCTTTACGGTCACTTTTAATCACTTTAATGCATCTTTCTGAATGAAAGTGCATCTTTCTTAAATGACCCCAACCTTTTGAATGGCGATATATACACTGTCTGGCCAAATAAATAAATAAAAATGATGCACCTCTTGATGGAAATAAATGTTTATTTATCATATTTCCATCAAGAGGTTCATCAATGTTTGGTCAAGATCTTGTATTGACAATGCAAAAGTCCAGCACTCGTAAAGTCTCCTCCAGCACATCCCAAAGACTAGCAATCAATTTAAGGTCTGGACTCATGTGTGCCAATTCATGTGTGAAAATGAATCCTCCATGCTCCCTCCCAACCATTATTTCACAATTTGAGCCTGAAAATGGCCACGATGTGTCTTTCTACATGCATGTTTAAGAAACTAAAAGCTACACACTACACACATCAATTAAGGTTAGAAGAACTGGTGCCAAACATTTTACATGCTAGAAACATCATAATCACTGCAATAATGATGCAATCATTGACTTGCCAATTGAAATCCAAACAGCAACCTTTTTTTGGTTGGACAGTGCATATACACACACTACTTAAATACTTGGAATATCTCACTTGAGGTTGAAAATCGACTGGTTCCAGGCCTCGACACTCAAACTGCACCATTGTCTTAAACCTTTCACTGTCTTCTGCCTACAGGAGAGACAATACATACCAGCATGACTGAGCAAAAAATACATGAACATATGCAGCTGTAAATATTCATATGCAATTGCATCCTTCGCTTGGTACAATGTGGCATTTGAAGCAACAAACAATCCTCAAAATAAATGTAATCTGCCTTACTTACATTGTAAGGTGTAATTGTGTCCCTCAGGATATCTGGAAACAGTAAGACATCCAGTTAGGTCCAATAAGAGCCATGACCCATGGCACAACCAACAATAAAGAGGATATTATGGAGATTTGGCCCATATGGAAGCATTTTTTCAGCACATTTACTAGCTAGAAGGTTGGTTACCTATTGAGTTTTCCCGAGAACAGAGTTTGCACTTCTGCACCATGCTAGCACTCCCTCGTCCTCCTTTCAGTGGCATGCTGTCCTGAAGATAGGAAAGGGCCAGTGATCACAATACAGACCTTGACTTCTATGAATTAAAGCTATTTATTAAACAGTCTACAGCTATTTTTCATACAAAGTCACACAAATGCAAAAGTGCACTTGTATCAGTGAGATCTTAAATTGATTATTATTATTATTTTAATCATACGGGTTTGGAATCACATGAGGATGAGTAAATGATGACAAAAGTTTAATTTGGAGTTAACTATTTCATATTGTCCCTGCATAGTATCATTTATCACAGTATCATCACTTTTCTATTATGTTTTATGCATTTTTTTTCAACAGAAAGAAAATAGAAAATAAATCAATAAATGTCAATGAATAACTTTCATGTTTCAATGCAGTATTCCACAAAATATTGAAAAGGAACATACTGAAAGATGATGCAAATCAGTTATTGGTTATATTTCCCACACTTTGCAACCTACCAGTAAGGAGATGTACTGCCATTTATCCGACACCTCGCCACAATTCCCACACTTCAGCTGCAAAGACAGGAGTCAGTAATTAAAGGAATAGTTCACTCAAAAATGAAAATGTTCTGCTGAACACAAAAGAAGAAATTTGGAAGAAAATGAGTAACCAAACAGTTGATTGACCCCATTGACTTCCATAGTAAAAAACAAAACAAAAATGTCCATACTGTGGAGGTCAATTGTTCAAATGTTTGGTTACCGGCATTCTTCAGAATATCTTCTTTTTTGTGTACAGCAGAAGAATGAAATTCATACAGGTTTGGAACAAATTTAAGGGTGAGTAAATGATGACAGTTTAAAACTTTGGGTGAATTTTCCCTTTAAATTTCGTCATTAAACACATGGCCACTGACAACTTCAAAGCTATTTAGCATTATCATCAGTATTCATCACATTTACGAATGATTATGAATATGCAATCTAGTTATATATGCTTTAAAGGTTAGTTATTTCTCAATTTCCATTAAAACAGTGAGCAACTAAATGCACTGTTTGACTGCCTGTCACACTGCTGCATACTAGCAGCGACATGAACACTTTACCTTTAAATACCAGCGGAAATCATCCCCCTCCGGCCTCAAGTTTGTTACATTCTCCAAAGTCGCTTTAAACTGCAACCCAAATTTCTACATAGACAAAAATAAATAGTTAGAGGAGCAACAATTCACTGGTTTTATATCAAAGGCAAGTATGCACTGCTTTCACACATACCCCCATGTTGAGCCACGCCTCTGTTGCTCTACGTCCTCCAACTGCGTGTAAAGACTGCGACAGACGCCGCGACAGATGCTCCGCCTAGCGGACATGTGTGGTATTACATGTATGAAACGTTGGAAGAGAGGTGTACAAAGAACCAAGACTTTCAATTTTTATAGTTTTATTATTTTATTCCACCACAACATAGTGGGTTATTCGTCAACAAAACCAGATATAAATAATTTATCTGGTGAATAATTCCTAGAAAAAGAATAAAAACCGTGGCACAGAGGCATGAAGAGGAAAGGAAACACAGGCTCATTGAGACAGTCTGTGCACATGGTTACTAAAGTACAATTCTGGTAATCAATCTCGTTGTTAACGATAAAAGGATTTGAGGTATTTCTTGTTACAAAGACCAACATATCTGACTGTAATCCCTGATTTTACTCTGGTTTTACATCAAATTAGGTATTGTTACTGGTATAATTGGCATAAAATCTTACACTCCATGCACACTGAGATACTGTGGGCAAAAACCATTTCTGATGGTCATGTTATATGTACAAAAGACTACAATTATAAGAACCAATGTAATAACACTGAGATTCAACTAGAAAAAAGAAAAGAAAGAAAAAACTTAAATGACAGAATATAAAATGCTAGTGTACCATAATGCCACCTTTAAGAAAATCACTTTTCTTCACTCACACGCATAAAAGGGCCTCAGATATGAGGTAGTAGGGTTTTTTTTTTTTTTTTTGTGGATGGAACAACCCACCCAACCTGAGCTCTGACTTCAAGTATGTGTGCGAATAGCACTGTGATCAATGTCGTCTCTACGAAACATTCCATACTATTTATTTATTTTCTGAGTAGCTGAGAAAGCATAGACACTGACAGGACAGGTTGAGTGCGCAATCAAATCTTCCAAAAACATACAGCACCTTCAAAACCCTCTGAAAAAACTGTAAAAGCAAACAATTATCCACAACAACATTTCAAATGCAAATAATAGTAACAATAACAAAAGGCATTTCAGCTCCTGCATCCCCTTATTCTCAACGGGATGCCGCTGTGAATTATTCAGTTCTGCCCTCTCCTCAATGGAGGGAAGGGTCACAGCGAGGTCAGTGAGGTCTACTCGACTCGGACGTCCTTCTTTGTCTGGGTGTCCCGTGGCCGTTCTGTAAACCGTTCTGTCGTTTGGTGAATCCTCCGTTCAGGAAATCCTGAATATGGTGCACGATCAGATTGATAGCCACTAGAGAGAAAATGGAAAACAAGCGCATCAAGTTAAACCGCTCTCCATTGTGTGTATTAAAAAGATAAACTTGCTCTTATTATCCTACCGAGATTGTCTGCTCCTCGAGGGATGATGACGTCCGCATACTTTTTGGTCTGCAAAAAAATCAATGTTAAAGATAATTTAGGGCATTGAGATGAGAATAGAGAAAGTTAATATACGTTGACACAACAGCACAGTCAGGATTGGATTTAGAAAGACGTTTATGAAGATACTCACAGGAAGACAGAACTCCTCAAAGGCCGGCTTCACGAAGGTGATGTACTGATTCAGAACCTGCTCCAGCTCTCTGCCTCTCTCGCTGATGTCCCGCAACACTGAGTGAAACATGAAAATATGCATGATTAGTCTGTGCTGGTCTACATAACTAATGCTAAGGGACAGCGCTGGGTAATTTTACCTCGACACAGATATTATAGCTGGAAGTACAGCCTAAAAATCATTTATTGATTACATAATAATGTCCACTTTTTAATAAGCAAATCATAATTCACAAAAAATGTTGGGAGAACAAATTTATGAAAATGACAAAAGCATTAAATTATATATATATATATATATATATATATATATACACATACAGGTGAAACTCGAAAAATTATAATATCATGCAAAAGTTCATTTATTTTGCCACATTGAGGCAGTAATTCATGCAAAAGGGGCCCAAACCAAGTACATATGTATGATCATATTTTTCAGAGGGCCGACATTTCTGTATTTAAAATCCTTTTATTTTATTGATTTCATGTAATATTCAAATTTTCTGAGATTTTGAATGTGGGGTTTTCATAAGCCATAATCATCAAAATTATAACTTTTGAACGATATTCAAATTTTTCGAGTTTCACCTGTGTGTGTGTATATATATATAATGCTTTTGTCATTTTCATACAAATAAAAAATTCCAACATTTTCATCAATTTTGATACCACACAATGCATCTACCTCTTCGCGAGAGGCGCGTGTCTGGGTCTGTGTCCACAAACAGCTTCATTTGGAACAGATCTCGAATCTCTTGCGAGTAGAACATGAGAATCCCCTCGAAGAGAACCACATCCGCTGGATACACCGTCACAAACTCATCCTTCCTGTAAGAGGTTCGGAGAACAACATGTCATTCAGCAGTGACATCAGAACGCCCCAAAACAGCACCTTCAGAAACGACAGGGAGAGCAGCGCTGACCTGGAATGGCTAACAAAGTCATAAACTGGGATGTGCACAGTGGTCCCCTGAATGATGTCGCGCAGAGTCTTCATGATCAGCTCGTTGTCGAAAGCATCTAAGGATTATGGAAACAATGATGAACAGATTATTCTCTATTCAATAAGAAGCTAGTCAAAGTGACAACGCAATTTTGATCCTTAAAAGAAGTAGTCCATGTGACATCTTCTAAATCCTTCACGTCAAACAAAAATTGGAGACCTGTACCCCTGTTCCACCAGAATGGTTCACGTTCTGGAGCCAGAGCTTGTTCTCAGCCCGGCCAGAGGAATGAACAGTAATGTAACGCTGCTACGTGTTGTTTAGCTGACTAGAACCAGTCTACAATCAAACATTATTACGTTGATCAACAAGACTTCGTAGTAACTAACATGATGTGTTTGTTTTATTTATTTAAATCAGGACACAAATTTGGGCTATTTGCAAAAATCACAAGATTATCATTGAATGATTTAAACATTGAACTATCGTATGGCTTTAGAAGGAATATAGGCAGGAATAAAGTGCACAAGTCACATGGACTACTTTTAAGGCCCCGATATACTTCAAGCGAAATCGAAGAACAAACAGGTGTGAAGTCATTTCAGACAAAATCTGGCCAAAACAAAGTTCGCTTTGGGAGTTCGAAACAGCTTGCCAAAGCGAAGCTTCCAGAACAACCATTGGTCCGTGGCGATTACGTAATAAGTAGGTGTGGCTCTAAAGCTCCGCCTTCTTTGATGTGGAAATATTCTCCGGTTCATTTCTTCTGTTCAGAAACTCACTCACTCAGGCTGAATAGTGCTTGTATTGCGCATCATTTTAGTAATTCCCGCAGGTTTCTAGCGCACACCACTGATCTATATTAGCAGCGCTCTCATAAAGCCGTCTCACGAGAACCAAATTGACTACTTATGGCTTATTGCGCTTAAACGGTCAGATACAAACAAAATTATGTCAAAATGCCTGTCTTGCCGAGTATTCATGTAAATTCAGTCCGTTTCGGAAGGTAAATAGTTGAGAGAAAAAGCATGTATCAGTGCATAACCTCTTAAAATGACAGAAGCCTGTTGCGACTTTTTATCTCTCAATTGCGTGATATAGTCACAATTGCGAGTTATAAAGTCAGAATTGCATGATATAAAGTCGCAATTGCGTGTTGTAAAGTCAGAACTGTGAGATATAAACTCACAATATGGAGAAAAATCGTAATTGCGAAAAATATAAACGTGCAATTGCAAAAAAAATTATCTGAATTGTGAGTTTATATCTCGCAAATTCTGACTTTTCTCCGTATTGTGAGTTTATATCTCACAGTTCTGACTTTACAACAAGCAATTGCAACTTTATATCATGCAATTCTGACTTCATCTCGCAATTGCGTGTTAAAATGTCAGAATTGCGAGATATAAACATGCAATTCTGAGAAAAAAAGTTTATTTCTTACAATTCTGACTTTATATCACGCAATTGAGAGATAAAAAGTCGCAATTACCTTTTTATACTATATATTCTTTATATATTCTATATAACTCGCAATTTATCTTGCAATTTAGAATTGCGAGATGTGAACTCGCAATTGTGAGATACAAAGTCGCAATTATCTTTTTAAATGTTTTATTATGTGGCGGAAACAAGCTTCCATAGTATGGTGGTATATATGGCAGTTTTTCCTGTGGTATCGAAAATCTATATTTTCAAGGTATCATATCCAAGTTGGAAATTCCAGTATCGTGACAACACTAGTATAAAGTGCTATATAAATAAACGTGACTTAGTGGGCAAATTGCCTAGCAAACAATCCACATCACTATGATCAGATGCTTTCTTAACTACCGTTCTCACACCGCTGTCATTTTTTGTTTCTCAAAGGAAAGCACATATTAACATATCAGTGTGGGCGGCATCAGGATGTTCTATAACAGTTTACCGCTGCTCACGTATTTCTCGGCGAGTATATCAGGGCCTTGTGGTGTTTTTGTGTTCCACAGAAAAAGAAAGGGTTCCTTGAACAACCCTCAGACCTCATAGTACCTGGGTGATCGAAGTTAAACTGGCCCTTGAGTGCTTTGGCCTTCTGTTCAGGCGTGAGCTCCCTGTAAAAGCTGTCTTGACTGAGGATGACCACCTGCCGCTGGTGACGGTCAATTTTATTCTGGCCCAACAGCTCCATGATCTTCTCACATACTGAAGACTGAAGACAGGACACAGGACTTAGTAAGTGCCAAACTCTTTAAGATACCCAGTTCACATGTACACATCCTGAAGCCACAGTGTTTGTATTATTAACCATATAAAGCCCACTGTAACATATTTGAGGCCTGTAAATGATCAAAAACGTTACCAAAAAGCCTGTTGTACACAATCTACATTCTGTCGTCTGATTGATGGTTTATTCTTTTTAGTTTGTAAAATATATTCGAGTATGATTCTGAAAATGTCCACCTTCAAGTTTTGGTGACTTTTATAATGTAAACAAGAATACATTTTTATTGTTAGTAATATTTCAAGATAAACAATTACTGGACTGAAGCAACTTGGGTTTACTTGATTAACAAAATCTTTTTTTTTTTTAGAAGAATCATGTTATCAGGTATCAAATATGAAACAACAGGCTTTTGATGAATGTGTATTAATCTCTCAAAATCATTGTATTGCATTGTATAATATAGTTTGCCCCCACAATAAAAACTACAGAACCTTGACCATAAAACCAAGTATTTAAATATCATCGTACTAAGACATTATTGGGAGATATAGAGCGACGACTGATATTTATATGCATTTTATGCTAGTATTCTGAACTGTAATAAAGATGTAATTGATTTTATTACAAGCTATTTTGCCATATAAATATCAGCAAATTGCATGTTTTGCTCAGTATGGCCCTCAAGTATGAGCCATATGTATCAAATATGATATTATATTTTAAAAAATAGTGTATAAAGGTTCAATAAATCGTTCCATTAAAAAATCGTATTATTTTATATGTCAGTCTTTACAGTGTTAAAGGGATAGTTAACCTATAAATGAAAACTGCATGTCAGTGAACACCGGAAGTGTTTGGTTACCAACATTCTTTGAAATATCTTTTTATGTTCTGCACAACATGAAGGCGAGTAAATGTGACCTCATTTCCATATCTGGGTGATCTTTCCCTTTAACTTGAACTGTAGATAAAGACGACTGGCGTCTCTGCAGACATGTGCTATGCACTGTGGTGTGTGGTATAATGCCATGGCCATGGGGGTGGGTCAGATCTCCCATGTAAGGAAGTTCAGCAGGGAAGCATGGCCTGGCTTTATTCATCGGCCAGATGTACAGTTAGAATTTGTGTCAGTCATTATTTGTAATCAGGTGAGAAACATGTAACGTGTATTCCCTCCCTCACACACACTGGCACCAGTGAACAAGGCAGCAGAAAGTGTGGACAACCCACATTTTGACTGCAAGTGACATGGTTTAAGAGACATTTCAAAAGTTTAGCTGTAATTCTTTCGCAGTGGGAGTTACGTTTCCTGCACATGAAGGTCAGCGGAAGATTAATGACGCGTGACGTGTTACTAAAACGGGGTCACTGGGACAATGTAAACATCCTCCGCTATTATGACGTCACGTTCCCGCAACTTTCGGTCGCCCACATGGAGGAAGTAGGACTTTTTTTCTCTCTAAACAGCGACTTAAAAGGCGCTGACAAATAAAACTTAGCAAACGTCAACCTCCGATTTAGACATTCAAGGTGGCTCGCAGACAACAAAAGGCGATAATCAAAATGAATTACGCCACGTGGAGCTAAAACGTTACATTATCGACATTCATTACGATGATAAACACGAAATCTGGACACATCTTTACGGGACGACTTATGGGCCGTCGGTTATTTTAAGGTTTAAATTCGCGTTTTGGAAATGTACTCACTCTTTCCACTGATGAATGACAAAAGACTTGCCGAATGACAAAATGGTGTGTAACGTTAGATTTCGACCTATAAGATGTTAACACATTTTAAAATCTCCGATGCCGTATATACAATGTGTTTTGTTACATTTCATTGTGAGTTGACTAAAGCCACGCGGTCGCTGGAGGCACCGGCGTCATAAACCCCCGTTAACCGACATGATGATCGCGGAGTCTGAACGGTTTTACTGATAAACCCTCTAAAGCTCAAACCTTTCCACTGGCGGTGCCTCCAGACACACCGATGAGGAAAGGCTGTCGGATGGTGTGTCCGTTCTCCTCCTCGCTGTCCTGAAGATGTGTTTCAGAGTCGCCAGCCATGCTTGCAGTGAGTCAGTGTAGTGGACTGGAGCAGCAGCACAAGCGTGTGTGTGTGTCGCTTTTCTAATAATACACACTCACGGTGCTCGTGCTCCTCCTCTTTCTGTCCCACTAACACACTGCACAAAGAAATAATGCTTACATTGCAATGCAAGCTGATCCCCCTTTTCCGTTATAGTACTGTTTACCTTTTTTTTTTTTTTTTTTCTCACAAGGATACATTTTTGATCCAATAACCAGCCATCGATTTACCTATTAGTTTCTCTGCGTCGCGCATGTGCTCTTTCTTTTTATTGAAGTAAACATGAACAAGCTTAAAACGTTTTCAGGTCATAATGAGCAGCATTAAAGCCGAATATCTATCTATCTATCTATCTATCTATCTATCTATCTATCTATCTATCTATCTATCTATCTATCTATCTATCTATCTATCTATCTATCTATCTATCTATCTATAGATATTCAAATAAACGTCAAATTAAAATATAATTTACAAAAGAAAACCAAATTTCCCCTCACAAAGTAGTAGGCCAAAATTGTAGAGTTATTGAAATAGATTTTGCGTTATCCCTGTATAAATCATTTAATATATAAAAATGACAACATTTACAATGATTTATTTTATTATAAGATAAATTATTGTATGTATTACATTTTTCAGATTAAAGGATTGGATGATTTTATATTTATTTCACAATGATATAAATTCACAAAATAAGCAGTGCTGTCAACCTCCTCAAATTTGGAGACGATATATTTTATGCAATTTTTTAAAATCACATTGAACTTTATTTCCGAAAACGTCACACGACATCATCGAGAACAAACCAATGGGAGTCGTTCTCGCGCATAAGCCCCGCCCTAAAACTGATCGAACATGGCTGGACTGACCCTGATCCGAAATCTGCAGCAGATCAGATGCGGAAGGTAAGTGAACGTCCCTGCACCTTTACTTACTAGTGTTTCTGTTTTCAAGCCTTATCATAGCGCTTCCTCTGTGCCAGGCTGCATTTAATCGGAGAGCTGATGTTGTTGCCATCGACTTTTACAGACTTTTGCAGCGATAAAATAGTCATAAACTTAACTTGTTACATGCACAAATAATTTTAAGTTTTGATGGCTGTTTTTGTAGATCTCTTCTAATTAGTGTTTGACGCTGTTTTGGTGCAATTTCTGAAAAGACCGCGTTTGTTGACACTCATCCAGGAGGTCAAAGTTCAGTGTTAGGGAGATGAAGATGAGCTCTCTCCTGACCGCGGGCCTCCGTGGGGCCCTTTACTCCACCGGGACCAGGAGCTTATCCTCAGGAACCCTTCATATCAAAGAGCCACTCAACTTCTGGTGTGGTGGCCGAGTCAACATCAAAGATGTGAGAGCCAAATCCGAACCAGTATATGAGCCTGCAACAGGTACTGCTTTTACAAAACTATTTCTTCATTTAACCCCACTCTAGGCATTGACCAATCAGACTTTGCCCTGTCACATGATCACAGTCGCATCTGGCTATGCCTGTGCATTGATTTTTCTTCTATACAGCACGTTCTATGATTAAAAACATTACCATGTCTGATCCTGCCGTGTCTTGATGGATGTACCCCAGGTCGTGTCCTCTGCCAGCTGCAAGCTTGTGGGGCCACAGAGGTTGATGCAGCTGTCAGGAGCGCCAGTGCTGCTTTCACAGTGTGGAGGAAACTGGCAGGCATGGAAAGAGCCAGAGTCATGCTGGAGGCGGCCAGGCTCATCGAGGTAGACCGGAATGCATTGATCCGACATCCTAAGGCATTACATGACAATGCTGCATAGATTCACGAAGTGGCGAGTCTGATCTGTTCAGTTATTTCTGTTGTCGAGAACAGAAGAGAAGAGAGGAGATAGCTGAGATAGAGGTAGTCAACAATGGCAAGTCCATCACTGAAGCCCGTTTAGATGTGGACTCAGCCAGACTGTGCATTGAGTATTTCGCGGGACAAGCCACCGTCCTTTCAGGTTAGTTGGTTCGTTGTGGATCGTTCTCAGTTGAACGATTTCTGAAGGATCACGTGACACTGAAGACTGGAGTGATGATGATGAAAATTCGGCTCTATCACATTTTTTACATTTAAAAATGTTACAAATTATTTTAAATTGAAATAATATTTCACAATATTAAGTTTTTTACTGTATTTTTGATCAGCCTTGATGACCGAAAGGTCTAAAAACATGAAAAAACCTTAGTTATTCCGAACTTTTGACTGGTAATGACTGTACATAGAATTAAAATGATAATTGTACGGATGGGTTATCCTCTCTCAGGTCAGCACGTTCAGCTAGCAGGAGGTTCGTTTGCCTACACACGTCGGGAGCCGCTGGGTGTGTGTGTGGGAATAGGAGCCTGGAACTATCCCATCCAAATCGCAGCCTGGAAATCTGCCCCTGCCATCGCTTGTGGTATGTGTTATACAAGCATGGCTTAGCAAACTTTCCATGGAATCACACATAATAATAATTAGTTGTTGATGTTATTATGGCCCAGACTATGTATGTTTGAGCCGTATTAACTGAAAGCAACTTGCACAGACATATCTTAAAATATGTCAGTCAGTGCCATTGTTTTGTCTTAAGATGCACATCAGTAGTGTTTTCTCCTTAGGCACGTTTACAAAAGCTACTTAAATGCCCTAATTGCACTAAGGCCTAATCCTGGCTTAATTTAAGCCCTATCTGGCTTATATATTTAAAAATATATATTTAAAAAATTGATTTTAAATGCTACAAGTGAATTTACATTTGCTAAAGATTCAATTTAACCTTTAAAAAAAAAGATCATCTAAATGTTAAAGTTGTGGAAATGAGCATGCACGATTATTTATCCAATAACCGATACAACAAATAAATAAAAAATCGGTAATATCGGCAGATAACTGATATAGTACCAATATATTGTTCCTTCCCTACTTGAAAACACCGTCAGTTTAGATAAAAGTGTCTACCAATTTAATAAATGTAAATAAATAAATGTAGTTCACAATCTTTCCTTATCTTATCTGGCATATATCAGCTCTGTTTGTACCTGGTCTTAGTTTAGTATTAGACGAGCTGTTAAAGCTGGCCTAAAGTTGCAACGTAACATACAGAACTTTTCTTCCGTATTATGATGTGCTTCCGAGTGAAACGGACTTGGTTTCATGATCCATCAGTTGTTGATTGAATGTGAGCTTGCAGTTGAACGTAAGAAAGGATTAAACTATGGGAGAAGTCCGACATGCATTACGAATCATGTCGTTTCACCTGAAAATCGAGGTATCTAGGTCAAATCTAGGCCGATTTAAAAAAAATGTAATGTATGTATGAATTGTTCAAAATAATATTTAAGATGCGTTTAGAGAATAGATAGGGCGGATGTCCATTTCATTCCGACTTCATCATCAGTGTTGCTCTTAGGGGTTAGAGAGATTTGTGCAAACCCCTAAACTTGACTATTAAACTGTGGCGCATAACATGTCCTGCCACGGATATGAATGATAGGCTACCTTAAAGCTGTTAAAATTAATAACCTTTTATCTGGTGTATTTTAATGAGTTTAATGTTATTCACAGCACTAGATATAAAAAAGTGAAACTCTATCGTGTTGAAGGCTATTGAGCTGTATTAGTTTAACAGCCTCTTCTTTCACTCTTGACCTGTTCCTGAAATGATGATCTTAACAGTCTGCTATTACGGTTCGGTTCAATCGTAGGCAACTCCATGGTGTTCAAGCCGTCTCCGGTGACCCCCGCCACTGCAGTGCTGCTGGCTGAGATCTATTCACAGGCCGGAGCTCCCGAGGGCCTGTTCAATGTGGTGCAGGGCGGACAAGAGACGGGTTCTCTCCTGTGTCATCACCCGGATGTGGCTAAGATCTCCTTCACAGGAAGTGTGCCCACGGGAAAGAAAGTAAGAGGACCCCAGCGGTAATAATACAGTCGCTGACTGTCACAGAGGGTCAGTTCACTCAAAAACCAAAAATCTCTCACCCCATAAGGCTTTGGTTAATCTTCGAAACACAAATTAAGTTATTTCTGTCTTTCATTTGATAGTCCAGGAAACCAAAGTTACTTTTATGACTTCTTGGATCTTGTAGGTTTCGGTGGCCTGGGCAGAAACCTCTCAGAACACTTTACAGCACAGGTGTGAGCACACTCAGTTCCTGGAGGGCCACAGCCCTACAGAGTTTATTTCCAACCCTGCTTCAACACACACACCTGCAGTTTTTAAAACTTGATTTTCTGGATTAGGTGTGTTTAATTAGGGTTGAAGCAAAACTCTGCTGGGCTTGTGTGAGTTTGACAACCCTGCTTTACAGTAAGGATTCATTAGTTAACTACTTTAGTTAACATGAACTAAGAATGAACAATACTTCTACAGCATTCATTAATCTTAGTTCATGTTCATTTCAACATTTACTAATGTTGTATTTGTTAACATTAGTTCATCACTGTGAACTAACACGAACAAACACTGACCGACTATTTTTATTAATAAAGATTAATAATGCTGTAACAAATGTATTGCTTATTGTTAGTTAATAAATACGTTAACTAATGAGACCTTATTGTAAAGTGTTACCAAAATACCTTAAAGGAACACTCCAATTTGTTTTGAAAAATGTCCATTTTCCAGCTCCCCTAGAGTTAAACAGTTGAGTTTTACCGTTTTCGAATCCATTCAGCCGAGCTGGCGGTAGCACTTTTAGCATAGCTTAGCATAGCTCATTGAATATAGTTAGACCATTAGCATCTCTCTCAAAAAAATTACCAAAGAGTTTAGATATTTTTCCTATTTAAAACTTGACTCTTCTGTAGTTACATCGTGTACTAAGACCGACGGAAAATTAAAAGTTGTGATTTTCTATTGTCGATATGGCTAGGAACTAAACTCTAAACAGGCGCAATGATATTACAAACTTAGTGCCTGTCATGTTGGAAGTTACCTAGCTGGGGACTATTTTCAGGCGCTGCGTAATATCATTGCGCCTGCTGCAGCACCCATGGTTTGACAGCACAGTTCCTTGATTATTACGCAGGAATGAGAGAATAGTTCCTATATTTAAATAAAACTATAAATATAATTTATCATTTTTTCTCTGTATTGTGAGTTTATATCTCACAGTTCTGACTTTACAACACGCAATTGTGACTTTATATCATGCAATTCTGACTTCATCTCCCAATTGCGTGTTAAAATGTCAGAATTGCGAGATATAAACATGCAATTCTGAGGAAAAAAACGTTTATTTATATATAATTTATATTTGTTTATAGTTACCCTTTAAATAGGAAACATTTTGAAACTCTTTTGTCATTTTTTTGAGAGAGATGCTAACGGTCTAATCAGATTCAATGATCTATGCTAAGCTATGCTAAAAGTGCTACCGCCAGACCCGGAGATCGGCTGAATGGATTCGAAAACAGTAAAACTCAACTGTTTAACTCTAGGGGAGTTGGAAAATGAGCCTATTTCCCCCCAAAAAGTGGAGTGTTTCTTTAAGTTGTGTTTAAAAAATAAACCAAAGTCTTCTGGGTTTTGAACGACATGAGAGTGAGTAAATGATGACAGAATTAAAAATTTTGGGTGAACTACTCCTTTAAGCAATTGGTTATTGTGTCTGGTTTAATATAAGTTGTGTATAATATACATGACGTTAGGCAGTCGATTGAGAAGTTTACTAATAGTAGTAGTAATTCACTTAAACCTGTGTTTAAATGCATGTTTTGTCCCAACAGATAATGGAAATGGCGTCCCGAGGGGTCAAACCAGTGACACTGGAGCTTGGAGGTAAATCTCCAGTGATCATCTTTGAGGACACTGATCTAGAAAACGCTGTTAGAGGAGCACTCATGGCCAACTTCCTGTCTCAAGGCCAGGTACTGTATTGAAAGGTCAAGTCAAAGTATGAACATACAGCGTTTTGCCATCCGTAAAATATATTTTTCGAGAGTTAGCCATGTCCAGCCACTAATAAGCTGCTTCTCATCGTCACAGATGATCACAGCCAAGCTAATATAGACCAACTGCAATATTGCTTTAGACAACATTTATACAATATTCTAACGTATAATTATTACAATAATATTGCTTTATACAGTATTTTGTTTACAATATTATAATATTTTAAGCTGTCTGATTAAAAATGTGTTTATTCACTAATAATATCAGACTGGACAATAATAATAAAAACTTTAAATATACCGTTTATGGTCAACTAATGCATCTATAAATACACTCTTCAAGATCTTCATATTCATACAAACATGTATTACCCTATTCCTTAATATGTCCTTTTTTTCTTTCTTTCTTTTTTTACTCCCCACGTGTAGGTGTGCAGTAATGGAACCAGAGTTTTTGTGCAAAGCTCAATTGTTCCTCAGTTCTTGAAAGAGGTGGTCAGGAGAACGAAAGCCATCCTGATAGGAGACCCTCTGTTGGAGGACACTCGTATGGGAGCCCTGGTCAGCAAACCACACCTGGAGAGGGTGCTGGGATATGTGAACCAAGCCAAGAAAGAGGTATAGCTGTATGTTTAGTAGAAAATGTTCATTTAGTAGCATGATTGTGTTGTTTACTATATACTATATGGCTTGGTAAAGTAGTTGCTTTTTCTTGACAGGGAGCCAGAGTGCTCTGTGGAGGGGAGCCCTTCATCCCAACAGATCCTAAACTAAAAGATGGATACTACATGACACCATGTGTGCTCGGTGAGTTAGAAAAACGGTTGGCAGCTGATGTTTTGAGGTTATGTGTTTTGGAAACATTCAATGGTTTATTTTTCACTCTGTTCACTTCCTCAAATCAAGTGTGTTCGTTCACGTCTTGTTTCCAGATGGCTGCACAGATGACATGACGTGTGTCAAAGAGGAAATCTTTGGGCCCGTGATGTCAGTACTGTCCTTCGACACTGAGGACGAGGTTCTTCGGAGAGCCAATGACAGCTCTCTGGGTCTGGCTGCAGGGGTCTTTACTAAGTAAAGTGAAAGTTAGTTTTATACACTACCGTTCAAACAATTGGGGTTGGTACGATAAATCAAAAGAAAGTTATCTCAACTTATCCAAGTTGCATTTATTTGATAGAGTAAAAATATGTTTTAAAATGTTTTCTATTTTAAAGGCCCACTGAAGTGCCTATAAACACGTAGCATTATCAGTGTGTTGATGTCATTTCCACTGAAACAGGAAGACCGGGCGGGGCATATCTAACAGCTCCTCCCCTTTTTAAAAATTGCCAATAGTGTTTAGTTTATATCACAGCTCAGCCAGAGCCGTTGAGCTCAGTAAAGCCGCAGTTTCCTCCTAATCTCCCCCAGATCGCTTTAATATAGCATTCTGTGCAGAACTCAATGGAAAGCATATTTACGCCTGAATCGTTCCCTATCCCCTATATAGTGCACTGTGTGCCAACATGTGTGAGCAAGTGACTTCAAGAGACGCAGCTTCAGTGTCTATTAATAATGTAGGGGGCGGGACACTTTAGATTCTAGAGGGACAGAAAATCTGATGAGAAGCTGAAGTGCAGAGTGATGTCATCAAAATCATTGAGTCCTATTTGCGGAAGTGAGAGACTGTTTTGAATGCTTATATCTTCTAAATGATAATTTTATCATTGTTTTTGCACACACTAGCTTATAGATAACAGAAAGGCTAACATATTCATACTAAAAGCCAAAAAACGTCAATTTAGATTTTATGGGGACTTTAATATATATATATATTTTTAATGTAATTTATTCCTTTGATTTTTCAGCATAATGAAAATGAATCATTCTGATGTGATGATTTGCTGCTCCAGACACGTGTCTTCTTCTTCTTCTTATTATTATCAATATGGAAAACAGCTGTGCTGCTTAATATTTTTGTGGAAACCATGATACATTATTTTCAGGATTCTTTTATGATTAGAAAATTCAAATGAAAAGCGTTTATTTGAAATGGTAATCTTTTATAAATGTCTTTACTGTTGCATTTGATAATGATAAATGGTATATGTCTTAACTGAATAAGTATAATTTTTTTCTAAAACATTCAAACAGAACTTCAAACTTTTGAACGGTAGTATTGCGATTGGTTGATGTTTCAAAGCTAGACTGGGGCTTTCCCGTTTGCTCATATTTTCTTTTCCTGTCTGTCTCTGACTCGCTAGAGATATTAAGAGAGCACATCGAGTTATAGAAAACCTTCAGGCTGGATCTTGCTTCATCAACAACTACAATATCACACCTGTGGAGGTGCCATTTGGAGGATACAAGGCCTCAGGTCAGGTGACGATAGGAGTTACAAACAAAAAAGTTTGTGTGTGTGTTGGCTCTATAACACTAAATGCTCTCCAATTAAACTCAACCTTCTATCTCTGATTTCAGGTATTGGAAGAGAAAATGGCCAGGTGACCATTGAATTTTATTCTCAGTTGAAGACTGTGGTGGTGGAGATGGGTGATGTGGATAGTCTCTTTTAAACACGTATTTGGTCCCAGATTAATGATTGGATCCTACTGGGAGATCTCAATGTGGCATTACCCACGTACCCTTAAGACTGACATGCACAGTTACTGATAAGTATGAATGTTCACCACTAATGGACCATGTTTAGCCGGCCAACATAATTTCTATCAAGTAACGGCAGCTATCTGTGTATATTTCACAATCAAGTGCCTGTACTGTAGGATGGTACAATTACAAACTGCATTTATTTTTAAAAGAAACTGACATTATATTTGATTGTTAAATAGCTATAATGTAATATTTTGGTTTATGTACGCGTGTATCAGATCTTACTCATGCTGTGAATGTATGCTTTAACCTATTCATTTGCTCGAGGAAACACTATGCAAATATGGTACTATTTTTTTAATTAATGACAAAAGGCCGTAAATAATTGAAATAAAGGGGCTTGTGTATAAAGATGATAGTCTGAAGTATTGTTTATTTAATGTGCATACTCTTGTACATACAGCTGATGTGTCATTCATTCAACATTGTTTTCTACATTCAGCGAATAAATATCTCAGTCCTCCTCCATCAACACCAAACAGGAAGTCACCGCATTATAAATGATAAATAAATAAATAATCTTAGAATTTGAGAATGAATTCTCTAGAATTACTTAGTAAAAAAAAAAAGCCATTACTACAAAGCCATTTTTACTATATTTGAATAAAAGATATTGGCAAATAAACCCTTTTAAAAACATGTTTGTCTGATGTGAACTTGTTATGGGTTTTAAAAGCATTTCTTCTTTTTCCTCCTTGGAAGTTTGCTTCTCACACATTTCCTCTGTGCAGATATATAATGAAAAGGCATCAAAATGTGTTTTTAATAAACAAAAGACACTTTTATCACCATATAAATCATAAATTGCTTACCTTTGCTATAGCTTTTCTGGGCTGTTTAAACTGTGCAAGAGATTCTGCAAAAGGTCAAGACATTCAGCAAACACTCTCCAAAGCACGCCAGACCTTCTGAACAAAAAACCTCGGTTTTAGATACTTACCATCTTCAGATGGCAGGTCCTGGTCAGAGTTTCTGGTCATCTGTCACAAGAGAAAGGTTTCAGAACACGTATCAAAGCTTATCCTGAACATTAAGATCCATCTGCTTCGTACCGTTTCTACCGCTCTGATTTGAGAGAGAGAGGGTGTCTCCATCTCCGTGTCGTTCTCGCTCAACTGGCCCCCGTCCTGTAGCTTCCCGAGTCGGTTCTGCGCTGCCGTCACACGCAACTTCATGGTGTGAAAGCGAGACTGCAGATCGCCCACTCTGAAGTGCACTGCCTTCCCCTCGAACCACAGACTGTCATTTACACCTGCCTTGAACCCCGGTGGCTCGTATTCAGGTGGAGTGACTCAAGTCGCAAGGAGACAAAAGCATTGATATTTCACTAAGCACGTTTATTTGATCCCAAAAAACACAGTGTTTGTCATGAATCAACAGTTCTTTTCCACTTCTCTCTCCGTACTGCAGGAGGATGTATAGTACCATCATCATAGTAGTAGAGTTTCATAGTGAGGTAAACGGCAGTGGGCAGAGCTTCTAGATTCTGCATGAGGAGGAACAGCTTCCGGATCAGGAGCGTTGAAGCTTTCTTAGTGTCCTCTAAGGTCACTCTCATGGTCCCAGTCACATTACTGAAATCAAGAAAAGAGGTGAGGACTAGTGTGTGTGAAGTGAATGGACATTTCAATAGATGTGGGTTTTACATTAATTTACACTAAATTAGCAGCATAATGTCCAAAACTATATCCACTACTGTTCAAAAGTTTGGGGTCAGTAAGAGTTTAAATTTTTTGGAAGTTTCTTAAGCTCACTAAGGCTGCATTTATTTGAAATACAATATCAGAAATAAAACGGTACAAAAAATTACATTTTGTATTTATTCCTGTGATGATAAAGCAACATTTTCAGCATTATTACTCCAGTCTTGATCCTTCAGAAATCATTCTAATATGATGGTTTGCTGCTCAAGAAACATTTATTATTATTATCAATGTTGAAAACAGCTGTGCTGCTTAATATTTTCGTGGAAACGGATACTTTTTTCCCAGGATTCCTTGAAAAGAACATTCAAAAGAACAGCATTTATTTGAAAATAAATATTTTTTAACATTATAAATGTGTTTGCTGTCACTTTTGATCAATTTAATGTGTGAATAAAAAGATACATTTATTTAAAAGAAAATCTTACAAACCCCAAACCTTTGAACGGTGATGTACAGAATGATTGTTATGTAGTCATCAACAACTGAAGACATACAGGAAATGCAAACTGCAGAAAATCAGATATTACAGCAATGTACAATACTACACCTCAGGATGTCCATCTGTGGTCCACTCTCTGAGTATCTGAACTTAAACTGATAGGACTCGATGACGTGCTGAGACAACAGACAAAACAGCAGGTTTGGAAAACTCTTATTACTGGTGTCCACACTTTTACTGTTTCAAAATGTATAGCACTTGGAAAAATGAACAAAATATGTGTAAAGCAGTAATGAACACATTTGCTAAATTTGTAAATTTGTACGTTTCTAAAGATGTAAATTATGAGATGAATTGCATCGCAATCATTTTATTCCACTGACAGTCCTAAAAAACGTAACAAATCTGCATATATTTTATAGTATTCATCTTTCCTCTTGACATACATACAAAATAAAAAAATCTGAGTTTCTCATCACCAATGTCACCTTTATATTATTTTGGAATTGTCACGGGTATTCAGTGTTTTTGTGTTCCATTGTTTCTGAGGGGCCGTTTACACGACACTGTTTTCAACTAAAAACAGAAAATAAATTATGCATTTTGGCCTTTCATTTACAGAACAACAGCGTTTTGGAGGCACAAAGTTTTGAAAACGGGTTTCAAAGTACGAGCTTTTGAAAACGATACGGTTATTCGTAACATGAATTTGTGAAAAATGGTGTACGTGTGAAAAAAACGCATGAGTATTACATGTTCAGTCTATAGGTGCGTAGTGTGTCAACTACTAGCCTGGCAGCAGAATACAGTGTTTTTAGTCGTTTTCGTGGATCCGTGTGAACTGGGATCGCTTTGACAACGTTGTCGTCTCTACGTAAAAAACGCGAAGGAAAACCTTTACGGTTTTAGTACATCGTTGTCGTGTCTTTCTATTAGTTAGCATGGTTTCTGGTTATGTTCACCTGTGTCTTGTTTGTGCATCTCTCTTGTGTCTATATTCCTCTGCTTGGTATCTTTAAATAAATATACAGCTTGCGTCCACGCCTCAACTTATACTCCAGTGCTCCACAACCACAAATCTCAAACTATTGCTCTCCAGCTTTATGCGTTTAACAATATTCTAATGCGGGTCAAAAAAAAGTCAATTTAAATAGAAAATAAATATTTTATGGGGGATTTTCTTTAGTATAATAAAATATAAAAGCCAATTATTTGATTTTGGAATTCCACTTACACAGTACCTCACACAGTATAAATAGTCTTGAACATGAAAGTATATTTGGGGGTCCTTGGCATTAAATAAAAAAAAAACTAAACCCTATCTAAAAACTTCATGGAAGATGGAACTTACATTACTGTCATCTGGGCTTGTGTGTACCTGTGTATTAAAAAAACAGTGAATTTATATGTTTATTTCTTTAAAAAATGATTATATAAATAAAAACACACATTTACTTATGCATACTGACCCCAATGACCACCATTTGAAGCTGCAAAAAACAAAGTAAATGAATACAGTGACAAAAATAATAGAAAGATGGATTTCTATTGAAATATGGTACTTTTGACTTACATATCTCTTCTCCAAAGCATCAAAACATCCCATCAGCCTTGGAGGACAGAAGTATGATTATGATCACTTTTCATAGCATCTTAGCATTTTTTACACTTCCGTAAATCATTACAAATATATTTCGACATAGCCTACACATTCAAATAAACAAACATGCCAATTTATTGTACAAATTCATCATATGCAACATATTACCATTTGACGAGTTTGCGGGCTCCAGGGCAAGTACAATCCTTTTTGAGGACTTTGATACACAAATCTGAAGAACAACATTCATCAATGAACAAACTTGTATGAGATGTTTCAAATGTTCGGCCATTAATAAACCAGTGTGTATATTTATACCTTCCAGGTATCTGGATCTGTAGGAGTCCTCTGGAAATATCCCACGCAGATAGGTGATGGAGGAGACCGCTATAACCACCATGCGCTTGACAAACACCAGTGACTGAGTCTCAGTATCCAGCGCCTGATGAAATACACTGGTTCAGTTCAATTCACATTAACACAGCTTTACAAAGAACAGTGCCTTGAAGTTCATATCCACATACAGTACAGTATGTTCGCAAATGACACAGAATGACAAATGATCATCTAATAGAATAATAGCTTTGGGAGTTTAAGCATAGATGTGAAAATGCAGTATCCAAACTTAAATAGTTCGCTTTGGAATACAGAACTCGTTTTTTTAAAGAAGACACTGCTGACGTAAAACCACTTCGAAAAATGTAAGTGTTAAACATGTTTTTTTGATGTTTAAGTTTACTGTACAGCAAATTTACTGTACTCTACATTTTTTTATTTTATACCAAATATATATTTTACAAAATAATATCTAATTTGACTCTAAAAATGTATAGAAAATCAAAGTCATATCATATGTATAACCAAGTTATGTTCCTAATTTGAAATTGATAACACAAAAAGGTTCCTGTGAGATTTTGTTTAGGCACTAACGTTATACCAAAAATAGCCACGGGGTGACACACACATTCCATTGAAATTATTTTGATGCATAATTTAAAAACATTACTGTAACAAAACAATAAATATGGAACCTTGAGAGACCCATACCTTTCCAACTATATTTTGTCAAGCTTAGAAAGATATTTGATTATAAAATAGTGCAGTCAATTTTGTCAAATGTAAAAAAAAAACACAATGTCTAATTTCAAAACGTTTTTCACAGGATGAATTTTGAGTGTTTAAGCTTTCGAAAATATACTACCTACCTAATGATTTTTATGATATAGATCTCAACCTGTTGCGTTCAGAACAAACTGCACTTTATTTATGGAGACATTGGGAATATTGTTCCATCCAACCAGTGGATTACAACAATAGTTCAGTCAAGTTTTGAATGCAGGAACTTTTCTGCATCTTTAATAGATTCAAATATTATTCTGTAACCTAGTGAGATTTCTGAAGGAAAATAATGTTGTTCTCATTGTAAATATAACTAAATGACTATCAAACTGTGAGAACTGAGAACATAAGTCAAATATATGCCGAACATCAATAAGTCTACAGAAATATGAATGACAACCATCTCAGTTTACGGCAGTGCAGACAAACTATGAAACAGTGAAAAGGACTGAGGTTAAATAAAAGCCCTAATAATGGATCTTAAAACATTAGCTTACAACTGCAATATTACAATAACATTTTGTTAGCTTAGCAATATTTGATCCCACGGTATTGACCTGCTATTTATTACAGAAATGACCGTTTAGTCCAGTAAGTTAAGTTAACTTAGTCCATATTTCCATTTAGCCTAAAGTTACCTCAGGGAGTGTCTAGTTACAGTAACTACAACTGTGGTACCGTTAACTGCATTTGCGTCCACTGTCATTGATAATCACAACAATAATAAAAGAAAGAAATCATGATTCTGACAGCTTATGATGAATGAAGCAGACATCCAATTAATATAATATGATGTTACAGAACAGAAGTAACACGATGGAAACCACTTAAAAGTTGAATTGAGCTGCTTATTTGAAAGCATAACAGTTAGCATATTTTGTAAGGGTATATTTTATTTAACTTACGTTCACACTTTAAATGTCATTGATTTAGTAAGTTCTCACCTCAGCAATCACCTGTTTTTCTTGAGTCAGTTTCTTCTGTCTGGTCGTCATGTTTGCGCTAACGTTAACTTACGTTAACTTAACTGTAATGTTAGCTTCCTCACTGAAAGGTTTTTATCCCCTCAAAAACTGTTATGGCTTCAATAAACAATTCATCAACTTGATAATTCAATAAATCTATCGATGTTTATGTAAGACAAAGTGTTATTTGATTAATATAATCATTTATTGTTAAAAAACCGTAAGAAGAATACGGCTATAACTTTTTAAGGTAAAACCGCTGAGTGACCGCGACAATTCGGTGAGCGCGCGCGAGTCACTTGTCAGCGACGATCACGCGCATTTGGCGGCAAACACAAAGCCCTCATCTCCAATGAACCGACAAGGACTTGATTAATATATTTATTTACTAATATTTATTTATTTTCTTCATATTTATTCAGCCTACTGAGTTCATTAAGCTATACAATAAATAACCGTAATTTAAATAAAAAAAACAGTTTATAGTTAAAAATGGTTTATTGTTTGAAATGCAAAAATTAGTTGACAATACAATCTCTTTTCACAACAAAAAGGATGGTAAGACACATTATACATACTAGCTCAAATGTTACAGTATATTTCAGGTAGTTTTGAGTATGACACACTTTGGTCCTATAACTTCCCACAATATCACTATACATATTATTATTATAATTACCACGCTTACACAATGCTGCACAGTCTAGTGTGCTTTTTAGTGTTGTTTGGAGAAGTAGTCTTTGCTCTGCTGGACGTCGGGCTTGATTGTGTCTTTTCCGGGCTTCCATCCGGCTGGGCAAACTAGGATAAAAGTGACAACAAAAAGGCAAATTTATATGAAATATTACAGATATATTTATACATATATACACAGATAAAAATGGAAAACCATTTCACACTGTACTGTATAAAAGGAATAGTATGTAAAATCGAAAAGAACTTTCAGTCCAAAGGCAAGAAAATATGCTGTACCTTCTCCATGTTTGTCGGTGAACTGAAAGGCCTGCACCAAGCGCAGGGTTTCATCAATAGAGCGGCCCACTGGCAGGTCATTGATGGTTATCTGCCTCAGGATGCCTTTGTCATCAATTATGAAAAGACCTCTAAGTAAAAAAAAAGAAAGAAAAGAAGTAAATAACAATATACAGGAGATCTGAACTGTTTTATTCTAATATTGTGTGCCAAAATCCATCATTAAGAAGTAGTACAAAGATACACTACTGTTCAAGTGTAAGATTTTTTAAATTTAAGTCTCTAATGCTCACCAAGACTGCATTTATTTGAAACAGCAACACAGTGAAATATTACATCTCAAAATAACGGTTTTCTATTTAAATATTTCAAAACATAATTTATTCCTGTGATAGAGCTGAATTTTCAGCATCATTCCTCCAGTCTTCAGTGTCACATGATCCTTTAGAAATCATTCTACTGTGCTGATTTGATGCTCAAGAAATATTTATTATTATTATTATAAATAATATAATAATAAATTATATTATTTATATATAATATAAATATATTAAAGGGGGGGGGGAACTGTGGTACATTTATTTTCAGGAATCATTGATGAATAGAAAGAACATTTATTCATTTAATTTAAAATAAAGCATTTATTTAAAATGTAAACCTTTTGTAACATTATAAATGTCTTTTCTGTCACTTTTGATTAATTTAATGCATCCTTGCTGAATGAAAGTATTACCTTCTTTCTAAAAAAAATATTGAATGGTAGTGTATATGGTTCTTTTCAATATATATATATATTTTTTTATTTAGGTGATCCCTCCATACCTGTAAGCAATACCCTCATCTTCCTTCAGTACACCATAGTCTTTAGATATAGAGCGGAGGGAATCTGCCACCAGAGGGACCTTCATATGTCCTAAACCACCTTGTTTCCGAGGTGTGTTTATCCTGTTGTGGTAAAAACATTGTCATTCATTGGTAAATTCATGAATATTGAATAAGTCTGTCAATTCCGTACAATAGAATAGCACTTTAAAACGTCTAAAGACAAGGTGGTTTTAAGGCAAAGAATAACTTTCACTAAGAGTGTAACACATTTTATGCCATTGTGAGACAGGGTTATTATTGTTAACTAAAACTGAAACAATAAATTATCATACAACAAATCGGCATGAAACAGAGGTTGCGCTAGTCTTTTCTTCCCTATTGTGAGTGAAATGGCTTCTCGAACAAGAAAACAAAAAAACATGCGGGCGGGACTTGATTTTGTCCATGAGGAATTGATTGGATGGTTGTGGATTGCTATTGCTGTGATGTCATGTGAGTGACAGGTTGTCCCGCCCTCACGCTAGTAAACACGTCATCAGAGAAGAGAATTACGGGGCCCCTAAAGGGACATGGTGATGGGGAAAAAAAATATGAGATGGGATATCAAAATATATTTGAATGCTTTTGCAGTTTCTCACAAAAGTATTGCGTTCCCCTGAGAAACGATTGCGTCCACATGTAAAATGTTTGCTTTCCCCGAGATATTTTGCTTTCACATAAACCTTTTGTTTTCTTTGCGAGAGAACACTTAAGTATTTAAATGAATGCGGTCAAATCGATTAATCGCATCTAGCATAAACGTTTGTGTATTTATATATATATATATATATATATATATATATATATATATATATATACACACACACAAAAAAAATTATGTTAGATGCGATTAATCAATCATGATTAATCGATTTGATAGCACTAAGTTTAATATATTATTTCTCCCATCTCATATTAGAGTCCTTTTAGTAGCTCTAAAAAATTATGATATATAATTGATACTAACACAGCACTGCGTGAGATCACCGTTGTTCATTTCTCATGCAATGGGAGTGTTTCTTTAAGGCACAACAGCATAAAACAGACTGTTTTAAGAGTCTGAGAGAGGGTGGTTTTTGTGACAAAAAAAAAAAAAAACTTTAGCAGCATTGACATTAGGGAAAAAATATGACATGGCCCCTTTAAAGTTTGACCTCATCACTCACCAGGCAAGATGACAGAAGTGGGAATCAACAGAGGCACCAATGACCTCACAGTTGATTTTCCTGAACTCCTCGACCGCATCACTGAAGGCGATGATCTCAGTGGGGCAAACAAAGGTGAAATCCAATGGATAGAAGAAGAATACAACATACTTTCCTGGAAACAAGAGCAATAAAGCATTTGTCACAAGTGCACAAGGAGACTCACACAATGTGTGCTATCTCTAATAAAGTATTTGTGGGATCCAAAGTCACACCCTTGAGTTTCCTGGTAATGCTTCCTTGCAGAGGTTTTTATTTTTTATTTTTTACAGTAAAATATTCTTTATGCATCACACATTACAGGACATTCTGCTTGTAATGTTAAGGTCATACCTTTGTAGTCAGACAAACTGAGATCTTTAAACTGTCCATCTGGCATCACAGCTTTGGCTGTGAAGTCTGGAGCAGGCTTGCCAATATGTGCGTTTCCAGCTGCCATTTTCTGCTAGGTTCAAGAGAAGAAAATGTGTTTCATGAAAAACAATAAATTAAGAAATACAATAAATTTGTAAAAAAAAAAAAAAAAAAAACTGTTACATTAAAGCCACATTTCAGAAGAGCATACACATCACTGAACAAAATACTATATTATTATTATTAAGAGCTTGTTATGAATAGAATATGCAAGTTGGTCTTCAGGAAGTTATTATCTTTCGTTATTTCAATATTTCCTCAAATTGCAACACATGTACTAACACGTGGACTTTCGTAATAGTATAATAGTAAAGTTATTTTAAAGTTGACGTAACCTTATTTACATGTATGGCTACAAATTAAGCATTATAAACATTTTATACGTAGTTTTCTAAATCACTTTACTGATCGAACTGCAACAGGTGGGCGTCTTACAAACATGTCCACATGAGAACAATTTCACAATGCATTATTAATTCAAACGTATATAAAGACATCATTAATGCAAATATCGCAATTACGGAAAACGAAACTCCCACCAAAAGCAGTAACGAAATTACACGGAAATGTCCATGGTAAAACAAGAGCAACTGTGTTCGATTACTTTTCCTAAAACGCATATTCACTGGAAAAGAAAATAAAAGTTTTAACGGAGTATTTCATACCTTCGGTTGTCTTCAACAATCCTACTGTCTCTGTCAATGAATAAGTGTGAACTCTCACGGCAGTGGTTGGTGTTTAAATAGGTCACGCTCAAGTATCGCGATACTCCGTGAGATCCACTGGCTCGACTCAAAAGTAAATGCTCCGTGGTGGAGTGACCACTGAGATCTGTTTATGCCAGCATGACTTTGCACAATCTTCTGTGCTGTACACATGCGTATATACATGCGATGTGCTGTTTCTAAAACCACTGTTATACAGATTAGCCAAATACTAATAGTGATCTTACTCCAACGAAAATAGCTCATTCATTTTTAGTAGCTATAGCAACAGCCTAGAACCTATTACCATGAACTGGATCTGCTTTCAGCAAATATATTTGTAGCCTAATACAATTAGTAAAGGAAGTAGTTTGTCCATTTGTTTTCTAACTAATACATACAAAAATGGTGAACTAACATTTGGGTTACAGTTAGGATCTTGCAGGCAAAATACTTTTATTTTTGCCTGAAGCAAAACTTCTTTAACAGATCTTTGTTCCTCAAATACAACTGGCCTAATCAACCTAAGCAACCGTTTCATGTCATGGGGCTTCTGCAATGTGACTTTCTGTCAGAGGTTTTGTCACTCTTAATAGATTTTCCTCAACTTCACGATAGACATTAGCCTATAAAGACCCTCACTGACCTCAGATTATTATAATCTTTCTACCTGCCCTACACATTCACAGAATTGCTATGTCATAAAGCAAAAGTACTTTGTTTCCTTAAGGAGGAGGAGGAGGAAACCTAGTTTGTGGGATTTTCCGTGCTGCCTTGTGTCAGACATTCCTCTGGGGTTGCCAAAGAGGTTCTGTCAGTGTTTACTCATATTTCATATTAATTTCCTTTTCCATTTTATCTGGTTCCCAGAGAGTAAATCTTTGCACTCATCCAAACATACATAAATCTTTGTAGGATACACTAAACAAACACAATAGCTTGGCATCCCAAACATTTCCTCTAGGCCTATAGTTTAAGCTATCGCATGTTCTTTGATTTTAGGCAGTGTGTAAAAGTATAGCTGTCATTTGCAGACTTCATCTTTTTACCTCTACCTCCCCCTCTCTTTCAGCGTCCCGTCTCTCAACCTAGTTGCCATGGGCACCAAATGAAGGGTCTGATAAGAGGCGGCTGCACACAAAGAGATCATATTAAAAACGCAGCTGTGGGCTTCAGATCAAATGATGCCTCAAACGTGTATTTTAAAAAAAGAACTGCTTTCAACCAACAAACATTGGCATAATCAGCATATCTCTCATTAGTAATGACCGTCTCTACTGCTTTGTGTCACGGTAACAGCTTTTAGTGAAAATGTATAACAAAAAACATCCATAACCCAGGCTTTGCTTACTTGAAAGTAGGTTCAGTGTGCTAAATCATGAAAGGAATGCGTTAGCAGGATTACATATCTGAGCAGACTTACAGCGTGTGTCAATATGAAATGTTTGACAAGTGTATGCTGACAAGAGCAAATAGCATCAAGATATAGCCATAAATCATGTTATAATCGTGATCCTTGCGGTTGTTAAAAAACACACTAATTCGAATTCAATGCACTGTAAATGATGCAAAACAGTTTTATTTTTATGTCACTTTACTGGCACATTGAGTCATAAGTCATGCCATTACTGGTATTCATACACACAGCAAACTGAGCAAAATGCGACAAACGATATGCTGAGTCAGTCTTGTTCAACAAGGAAAGAAAGAAGGTGGAAATTGAGCAATGAAACAGGTTTAATATGTGCACAGTAATCACAAATTTATTTATGAAATTACTCATGATGACAATTCAAAAAAATAAACTTGATTGAAAGTCATTATTCATTTATATTTTTTTAATGAATTTTTTATAGCCAAGCCCAGCAGCCGACAAAATGGAGGAAAGCATTATTTCTTGTAATTTATGGAGAGAACACTTATTTTAATCACTCTCTAGATCTATATACTGTGCACATGGACAGTAAAACTTGTTTAGGAGATAAATAACAACTTGAACAAATATAAAAGATTTCCTAACTGCATAAAATGAATCAAAATCACCACCACTTGCAGCTGTCAAGCAATTATGGTAAACTACAATTTCATGTCAATTCAATAGAAAATTTTGTCTTTAAAAAAAAATGTCTAATGATATTATAATTGTGACGATAAAGTTGCAATTTACTGTATTTTAAATATATTGAAAAAGTAAATGTAATGTAATTTAAATGTAAAATCACTTGTACTTTACATGTGCTTTAAAATGTTAATCAATGTTCTGCTTTAAAGCACAGTTATTTAAAAATGTAAAACTTTAAATTTGACATTATTACAAAGTGCACTTTTAAAAAAGTAATGTGTGTACTCTCTTTAAGTAAACATAAGGGCCCCTTTATTTCATTAATATTTTATTAGTACAGTTTTTTTTTTAATATGCTTTTAAGATTTAAAGTACAATAAAAGTGCACATTCATTACAATTAAGTGCATTTCTTTTTCACAAGGGCTGGTCAGTATCGGTTTTCAAAGTGGGGAAAACCAGACTTGACGCAATGATTGACATTTGGGGGATGTTGACATGTCACAAACTGAACAGTTTGAACTAATTAAATGAAATGAATTTCACGCAAATATTACTGAAAATGCATTGTACAAAGTTACACAAAATCAAAATCTGATTTCATTAAGCGGAACTTAAACTGACTGAGTTGCAGCAGATTTAGTTTCCATCAGCATGCATTGCGTCAGACTGTATAAGGAGAATAAATGTTGAAATTGTGTGTCATTTTGTGTGTTTTTGCACCAAGATTAATATATGGAGAGATGTGTTAATGTTCTGATATGTTGGGATTTACAGGGGTTTCTGTTATGTTGAAGTTTAGTTACCATTGTGATGAGTAATTGTGAGTATTGGAGTATTTTTATTTGCATTAACTAATTAAAAACATCCACTTATTTGCTCATTTTAAATAAAATACGAAGTTTTAAATATGAATGAAAATGATACTTTTCATTTTCATTCGGATGCAAATGTTGTACATTCACAATGGGTTTGAATTTTTTAAATACAGGAATACACTGTTTGTTTGTTTCTGCATATTATATTTCGATTTGAATTAGGAAACAAAATGGCTCCGTGTCCCGCGTTAAAAAAAATGGTTATGCACAGCTTCACATCAAAACAACTATAGCTGTTCACTAGGGGTTATTCTACAGCAACAGGCTCTGCCACTGCTTGTCTCGAGGAGCCGTGCTGCCAGTGCCTGCTGTGATGGGAAACTCTTATTTTTCCCTCGTGCCATCTCATTATCCATACATACGCAGCCTGTTTACATCACTAGGCAGGCCTGGACTTACTTACATATCCAGTGATTGGCAAAATGGCAGGGTGGTAATTCTCTCTAATCAAATGAGCTTTAATGGTTTATAGCAGGGCTCTCCAAACTCGGTCCTGGAGGGCCACTGTCCTGCAGAGTTTAGCTAATTGTGTTTAATTGGGGTTGGAGCTAAACTCTGCAGGACAGTGGCCCTTCAGGACCGAGTTTACACCTTTATAAATCACTAAAGCTCATTTGATTAGAGAGAACTTTCAGCGCTGGAGCTTCATGATCCTCGCTGTTGTCTTGATTTAAACACTTCAAACTCATGAAGTCATCCAAAGACTTCAGTCTTCATGCAGTGAAAGAAAATATGGGGTTTTCACCCAAAAAATTGGCAGACACAGTGAGTTAATCAAATTCTCCTCCGGTCTTGACCCCGTGGAGGTCTGTGTGTTCCTCTGGACACCAAACAGCTGGACAGACACTGGCTAGAGGATCAACCATGTGACAGGGACCCTGCGGCTCTAGTGTCGAATCATTCAGATGAGCTGATGCTTCCTGACCCGAAACACAACCAAAACCTTCATACTGCATCATCTCCTCCTGCTCTGTTAAATGCTTCTTTTTTGTGAGTGTGTGTGACTAGTTTGAAAGGATTTCATCACCTTGCAGTGCAAGATTTAAAAAACAGACTGTGGTTATGCACAAAATATATAAGCATTCATGCATTCACGGGGCACAATCAAGCTTCCGGATTTCTCATTACCCGTAAAAAACAAACAGTTAAAGCTTTACAGAACCAAATTGAACAACAATGTAACTATTTACGAAATGGTTAAATCCCATCTTCTCACCACATCTCAACAACAACTGTTTTATGTGTGTTAGGCCTTGAAGGCTATACTGTTGGCCAGGTTTTCCACAATACAAAGTCATAAGCAAAAAAGACCTTTGACTTTGACCTATATGTTTCATATGGTGAAATTTGATTATCGTGCAAAAGTTCATTTATTTCAGTTATTTAACTTAAAAGGTGAAACTAATATATTATATAGACTCATTACATGCAAAGTGAGATATTTCAAATTCTAGCCTTTATTTGTTATAATTTTGATGATTATGGCTTACAGCTATGAAAACCTTTTCACAATATTCTAATTTTGAATTTGGGGTTTTCATAAGCTGTAGGACTAGTTGTAGCATAATCATCAAAATTATAACAAATAAAGGCTTGAAATATCTCACTTTGCATGTAATGCCAGCCCAGTGCACCGCTAAGTGACTTAAACTTTTTGTCTTTGTCTTTCTTATCTTTTGTAGAAGATGGAGAGAGAACCCCTGCAAGTAGGGAGTGAAACACAACGCTTTCCTTTCTTTCCTTCACTCCCTCTCTTCTCGTCTCTCCTTCTTTCTCTTTCCACCTTCTTCGTTGTGAAGTAGCACATCCCTTCAACACAGAAATCTCACACACATGGCCATGTAGGATAGGTCACTCTCTCGATGGCACATGAGTTCTGGTAACAGGTCTGAGAAAACATGCATCCATCTTCTGCTTAGAAACCTTGTAAAAAATTAAATACAGTTACCTGAGATTGACCAGTACACAGTTTGAAGAGTTAAATGTGTGTAGTATTAGATTTAGTGTTAAATAGCCTGTCCTCCTCTCCTCTCACTGCGCCTCTACTGGACGTGCGCGGAATTACACTCTTTCACCTCACAGCTGATTTGCTCGCCATCTTGACATGAACATAAACATTGATACCCTCTGCTCAATGATCGTACTATTATCTCCAAAGACCGAACAATTTACAGCACATTACCAAAACAGCCTTAATCCTTTGTTGCAGCATCGGGAAAATCGAACTAACGTTAGATGTTTAGGAAACCATTGCGCACGTAGCTGAACACACATGTCAGTATAATGTGGGGTTCCTGAGCACTTGGCTAAGGTAAGGTGGTTTTCTTTTCTAATACGAGGTTTCAGGGTCTTCTACATCTATTAAACTAGGAAAAACGTTGTTATCGTGTCATCATGTAAGATGTAAATCTTCATTTAGCTCAGCGCTGTCAGCGAGCTGCCATGGCAACTGATCACATACGCGTGTTTACAACCCTCCTGCTGGCATTATGCGCTCTTTCCTCTATTAACACTCGGTCTTTTTAATAAAAACATCATGAATTACTTAAAAACGTGTGCTTTTAGATTGCTGATATGGTTAATGTGGTGTTATGCTTGTCATCTAGCAGGTCTTGTAATGACTTGAATTGAAATCATTTTTAATAAACCAGGTCAGAAACCAGTTCAGGTGACAATCAAAAGGTGATGAATTGATATGACAGACGTTTTATTGATGAGGGGTTGACACTTACTGACAGCTGTCATTGGAGCAGATGTTTAGAAAATAAGTAAAGCATTATGATTGAGTGTTATCAATCATGCATTCATCATTTTTTCTGTAGGGATGGGAGACCTTGGAGGACCCCCATCTGCAGACTGATGGAGAGAGTGTAGATGTAGTTTACAGTAGAAATGGACCAGGACTATGAAAGACGCCTGTTAAGGCAAATCAACCACCAGAACGTCCCAGAGGGCCACCCGTCCAAGGTAAGCATTTTTTTTACATTTAGACTTTTTTTTCTAAATTTGTGAGCAAAAAGAAAGAAGAGAAAACACTCACACACACACACACACACACACACACACACACACACACACACACACACACACACACACACACACACACACACACACACACACACACACACACACACGCCATATTTCTAATAAGATTTGTATGGAAGCTTGTTTTCAAAGTGTAAAAGGGATTTGTAATTTTTTTCAAAGTTATAAAGATTTGTTTTTATTGTTTTCTAAAGTTTTTATAAAAAAAATATATTAATGGACATTTTTAAAATGGTTTCTCCTGAAATCATTTTTAGATAAAATTGAAAGATTCTATATAATTGTTATTGTTACTATTGTTGTTATTCTTATATATTAATGTTTTTGTATATTGTTTGTTTTTTAAAGACACATTTTTTTTAATTATTGTTAACTGTATTGAAATGATATATATATAAAAAATGAAATATGGTTGATTTAGCCATGAATAGAGCCATTGCTGCTGATATGGCATTTAATCATAAATAAATAAAATTACCGCATGGCACAAGCTGATTGGCCTCTGCTGATCCTGCAGCCAATGAGATTGCTTGCTCAACATTTAAATAGCCTGGTTCAGTGTTTGCTGTAGGCTAGTCCTGTATCGCGCTATCAGAGTTCCTCTGAACCCCTCCACCTCCCCCAGCTCCACCTGCCTAGATCTGTTACGGGATTTTTGTCTGTCTATTTATGCAGCAGCAGCATATCTTACATGTGTTGATTTAGTTCAGTTCAGGTCAATGTTGCAAAGTTCATCAATTATGTAAAGAGTTTAATTCCGCTGTAAAGCAGCTCTACAGACGGCCATAGTGTCAGTATTCATCTCAGCTCAGTTCAGTGTTTATTTAATGTCGATGCTACAATATTACTGTTATCCAGCTCAATTTAGTTTTTCAATTGTGTCCTCATCTTATAGCGCCAGTACAACTGAATCAGTCAAACTAATGAATATTAATTGTCTTTTAAACCCCAGTTTGGTATGTGATACTACGATTAGATCTAGAATATTAAGAAATATATTTTGTTTGTTTTTTGCACCTGAAAAATAAGTTCCAGAGACTTTTTTAATTCCACTTTTGATTTGTACTAAATGTGTGCATTAAAGAGAGAAAAATGGTATTTAGCTAAACATAAATGTTACACATGATGATTGTCTGTTCCAGTTATGTATTACTGTGTGTGCAGTCAGGGTATGCAGCATGCAGTCCAGTTACGGTGAAATCAGGGGACAGGTTTATCCCCACGCGTGCCGGGAGCAACTGGAGCATAAACTTCCACTATGCCAATGTAAGTTCCCATTCATCTGACCAGTTTACACTGATCCACAGTAAAAAAAAAAAAAAAGAATGATAGATTAAAGCCAGTGCATTATTGTCTTTGCACCGCTATAAACACGTTCATATTTGCTTTATGTTTGTAGGAGAACTGTTGGACACCCAATCAGAATCAGCGGGCGAAGGATGCTAGTACAGACACAGGGAAAGGTGAAGTCATTCTGCATCATCTTTTGTAAAGCAATTTTCATAGTTAAAAACAATCCCAAAGTGCTAGACAGTGAAACAATATGTATATAATTCAGTCATGAAACTGTAGATGGTACTTTACATGCAGTCTCCAAGCAATCACATCAGTACCTCAAGGCACAAGCTGATTGGCCTCTGCTGATCCTGCAGCCAATTAGATTGCTTGCTGCGATAGTCTATCCGTGCCTATAGTCATCTGTCAAATGCGTCTTCCTTCTCCATGATCATAAGTTTGAGTCCTTTCAATGTAAAAGTCTTCTCTACTGACTGACTCACTCATAAAGACAGTCTTTGCCGCCATGTATCGGCGAAATAATGTATGTAACTTCTGTTGCTGTTTACAGTCAGGGACTATTTTTTCCAGCGGAAGGAAGGCATTTATTGATTTTACTTCATGAAAGTTGCATAGATACATATTTTTCGGCTTTAATAGTTGTATTGTGTGGTAACCGTTTTATAAAAGCAATAAGGTACTCGTGAATAAGTGACTTATACAGCACAGCCTCTCGTACCTTATTGCTTACATATATAAGAAGAAAATAACAATAAAAGCATTATTGTGTTTTACAGATGCTGTGGCGTATGCTGCACTGCTAAGGAATGAGCTGTTGGGAGCAGGAATCGAAACCGTGCCTGATCCTCACACCGATGACCGTCGACACACCATCCTCACACAGGACACACACAGCCTCTTCAGGGTGAGTTTACATGACAGATCCATTTGCCATGTAAAAAGCTCACTGGAGAAGCATGTTTGTCTTCTGCATGTTGTTTGCTCGTTCTCACATTTGAAAACTTACTTATATAAGTTTTAGAACTTGAGTCTTGTTGTATAACTTGTTTTTCTTGTGTCTCTCAGTACACCATCCTCACAAAGAGAGTGCCTTTTGACAATGAAATCTCCCCCTATTCCCTCTCTCCTCTCAGTAACAAAAGGTATCATTCTTCTTTAACCTCTGCGTTAATTCAAAATATAATTGAGCTGATGATCATTTTTTTATGTTTGCACTGCAAACTCATTTACTTGAAACGAAAAAAACACATAAAATGTTTAGAAATGTATATCGAATTAAGTTTATTTTTCTTACCATTTTGGCAATTTGGTTTTGGTAAGTTACAAGATTTAGCGGCCACAAATTAAGACTTACGTAAATCGTGTGCATGATTTAACTAAATTAAGAAATAAGGGAACAAATTAGTTCATTGTGGCCACGATTTACCTAAAATGAGGGAATAAGTTAGTACAACATGGCCTCGATTTAACTAAATGAGAGAATGAGTGAATAAAACAAGGCCGATTCTTTTCCAGATTTTTCCTCTCACATGTCTCCCTACAAAATACAGATTTTTTTTCTTTCTATGTTTATAACAGACTTTTTTGTACATTAATAATTTGATCCACATTATAGACATGCCTGTGAATTTCTATAAAATTTAACTGGGATTAAACAAACCAAATGTGTTCTCAAATTTGTCTTTTTTTGTCTGCAGTCACAAACTATTGCGTTCACCCCGAAAGCCTGCACGCAAGATTTCCAAGATCCCGTTCAAGGTTCTTGATGCCCCAGAGTTGCAGGATGACTTCTACCTCAACCTGGTACACTTCACTTACAAAGCATGTTAGTTCTACAGATATTAAATAAGGGATAGGGGTCTGATAGTGTCACTGTGAAGGTACCGGTACATTATTTTTACTTTCATTTTGCAATAATGACCAGCTGACTGTAAGAAATCGGTTGCCTGGGACAGCTGTCAGTTATATAGTCTGCCTGTCATTATAGAAAACATTTAACTGGAGAATGTGTTCATTGACCAATCAGAAGTCAGAGGTATTTCAGAAAGCTCTTTAAAATACTCTTTTAGCACTATCCAGACCTGACGTGACACAGCGACACACGATAAAATATTCGTTCATCAGAGTTTTTGTCCTAACCAGTCGCGATACGCAACATTTATATTCTAGAAACGGTTTCTGTTTCTGCAATGTTGTGGAATGACCGAAAAAAAATTTATTTCCATAAAATGAATGTACTATATTTTAATTTCTATGTTTTTTATTTAACATTTTGTATTTTTAAGGGGATTTTATGGTACCAGATTATATTTATGGAATAGTTATGATCCATTTATTACCTGTTGACCACTTTTTGAACTATGACATTTTCAACTTTGTAACTCTTGAATGCTTTGGCACACATAAGTTTGGTCTCTTTTTAAAGACGACTCTTGGTAGATTATTGCTGAAGTAAAATAGTTAAAAAGGTAAAACTAAAATAAAGCTATAGAAGTTTAAGTTTATTATTATGAAAAATGCATTTAAAATAAAAAAAATTCTTTAGTGAAATATATATTTAGCAAAACATGTTTTACGCTAAAACTGCGAGAAAATCTAAAAAAGTTGTGATCCAAAATTTGAAGTTGATATCTCATAAAATCAGCTTTCAGTAAGATTTTGTTTGGCCGCAATGCCAAACGTTTCCAATAGATTGTTTCCCATTCGTTTCCAATGTGGTCATTTTTGACCGCCAACAGTACAAGTGTGACTATTTTTTCAGGATCATCTAAACTTTTCAAATCATGTCCATCTTTTTTTTTGCGTGTGATGACATAGCAAGTGCCGAAACCTTTACCAAGTTTCGTTCCATTCCGATGAAGTAAAAAAAAAAAAAAAAAAAAGTAAAATTTTTGACCTAACAGCACCCGAGGGTTAAAAGAATGTAATGCGAGCATATCATTATGCTTGACCTTTATAGCCATACTGAAATCCAAATTGTGTACGTATCCATTTCATTGCGAGTGCAGTGCGCTTGCTGAGAGACTCCGCCCACACGCTGTTCTGATTGGCTGAACGCTGGACTAATCGCTTGCCACTGGAATCTTATCGCACCCCGTCTGGTTAGGACATGGCGTAATTGTGCTATAGTCTCCATAATATACATGTTAACATTTACAGTGTAGTAATTTGACTGAAAATGTTTGTGAACAGGTGGACTGGTCAGCAGGAAATCTCTTGAGTGTTGGTTTGGGGGCTTGTGTTTACCTGTGGAGTGCCTGTACCAGCCAGGTATGAGAGACTTTAAGACGTGATCTGGTCTCTGACTGTCAGTAATGATGAGCGTTTCATTTTACACTTCCAAACTTACACAGGTGACGCGGTTGTGTGACTTATCTGTGGATGGCGACTCTGTGACATCAGTGTGCTGGAATGAGAGGGTCAGCACAATCCTCTTACATGTCATATAAAAATGTCTAACAACTTGTGTGCTTTGTATTTATCCAGGATAATATTGACATCTTTGTCGTTCTCTCAGGGAAGTCTGGTGGCTGTAGGGACCCACAAGGGATTTGTTCAGATTTGGGATGCAGCTGGAGGGAGGAAGTTGACCAGTTTGGAGGGACATTCAGCACGCGTAGGTTTGTGTCATGTGACAATCACTCACTTACCTAACTTTTATTGGTTTAAATGTGGTTCCAAACCCAATAAACGTTCGTTCATCTTCGAAGCATTCACCATATTTGATGTGCTCTATGTATCAATGTTTATATGTAAATAAAGGCCTAATTTAAATATTTTCATCATATAAAGCGATCAAGTCTCTTCAGAAGGCTTTGATTCAACCACTCGATTCATATGGATTTATTTTACGATCTCTTTATGTTTTGAAGCTTCTAGAGTTTTGAGGGACATAAATCTCTCAGATTGCATAATGAATCTCTTCATTTGTGTTCTGTAGATGAACAAAAGTCTTGCGTGTTTGGAACTTTAAATCATTCTCAGAACAATTTATCCGATTTTTAATTTTTTTTTCACTAAGAGAGCTAAGATCTCCGTAAAGAACAAATCATCTTGATATTATAAGAGTTTGAGTCTCACCTCCTCTCGTGTCTCTCAGGAGCGCTTGCGTGGAATGGAGAGCAGCTGTCGTCGGGTAGCCGGGACAGAGTGATTCTACAAAGGGACGTGAGGACACCTCCTCCTGTGGAGAGACGCCTCCAGGGCCACAGGCAGGAAGTGTGTGGCCTCAAGTGGTCACCTGACCACCAGCACCTCGCCTCTGGAGGGAACGATAACAAGGTTAGAATGTCAATTAAACGGGATAATCTGAGACATAATTGAACATGCAAGACGTGACTAAGTTGACTGGGAATATGGTTTGTTCAAAGATTTTAGGTTTGTGTGCATTGCATTCACACCATATTTCACATATTCTTCATATTTTTTTTTACAAAAGTGGGTAACACTTTATTTTACAGTGTCCTTGTTACATGTTGTTACTTTAGTAATAACTATAGATTATGCATAATTACAAGTAACTAACCATAACCAAACCTGAATCCTAAACTATAGTAAGTACATGTAGTTAATTATTAATAATCAGTACTTAAATGTATAATTACACTGTAACAAAGACACATTCAAATAAAGTGTAATCCAAAAGTGTTAAAAGTGTTATAAGTTATTCATGTCAAAACTTCACCAAATCAAAATCATGTGCGAACAAGATGCAGACAATAACTTTTTATGACAAGGAAAGGTTAGTTCAGGTTATAAAATGTCCTGTGGTGTGATTTAAAGTTAAATTATGTAATTTTTTTCTTTTTGTGGACTCTTTTGTGTCATTTGAATCCAATAACAGTAAACATTTTATACGTATACCAATAGGAAAGCTTACTATATCACTCAGAATTGTTCAGAAAGACATTGTGGATGGTGTAAACGGACAAAATTCGGCTTGATTTTTCGTTTTTAGGTTCAGGGGTAGAAAATAGATAAACATCTTGACTATTTGATTTCCACACATGAAACTCCCCTTTTCACTGATCAGTAAACCAAAGATCCTCATATGCCATCAACAGTTCTCTTACTGAATAATAGTCATCCAGCATTTATATATATCAAGGCACAGTTTTATTTTTCTGCTTTCAATACACTATGTAACGTTTGGCCCTCTAGTGGTTAAAAAACAATGCATTTGCATTTTGTGGAAGAGCATTTTTTGGTTGTGCTTGGGCTCTGCGTGACTGCTTATGTTATGAATATGACCCTTATATAATGCTTTACAATGAACTCTGTTAGAGAGCTACATATGGCAGTTTATCCGTTAAATAAAATACCTTACTTGCCTGTTGAGGAATAAGAATGCCATCTCTATGTTACTTTGACAACATTTCAAATCCCTCAGTTCTCACGATCTCCGAAAAACCAAGCCAATGTTGATTCTTGTTTTATTACGAGCTCTGTCGCGTTCTCTTTTTGCCTGCAGACTCTCCTCTGTTCGGCGTTTTAAATGGGTGATTCCCTGGAAGTTCAATATTCACTATACAAGTAAAAGTAGCCGGAGAAACTTTTCTCTCGGCACGGATATGGCGAGACACAAATGGGCGAGTGATGTTTGTACGCAATTTCACTTATAATAGGCTTGCCATAGTGAATCAGGGTACATTTTAGAAGAAGGATTGATGAATGATTATTATCATTATTTAAATTTTAATACATACACATGACCGGAAGAAGCGGGTATAATAAAAGCTCCACTGCTCTCGAGCCGTGTGTCGCACTAGTCTCTCATTAGCAATCACTCCAGCGCCTCGTTCTGCTCCAACGGCTTTCGTAACGTTAATAAATCTAAATACATTACCGGTCATCCATGAATATGATTTCTGCCCGAGTCCCGTCGTATTCTCCACCGGCTGTAGAGGTGAAGACAAAAACTCCCACGACTCCACGAAATCAAGGCGTCATCAAACTACGCCTTTGTTCTTAATAAGCGACCTCTAGTGGTGAAAAATTACATAGTGTGCTTTTAAACCAAAAAACAAATTAACGCAATGTACATGGACCATTTTAGAGCACCGATTTCAGATTTATTATTATTATTAAGAGCCCAACTTGATCAAAATCAAGACGAATTTCTTTGCAAAAGAAATTGAAAAAGAACTAATAAAATTCGGTCTAAATAGCGTGACACAAAAGGAACCTGTGTGTTTTTGCTGTGCTTCAGTTGCTGGTGTGGAACAGCTCGAGCCTGCTCCCCGTGCAGCAGTACAGCGATCACCTGGCGGCTGTGAAGGCCATCGCCTGGTCTCCTCACCAGCACGGCCTGCTGGCCTCGGGAGGGGGAACGGCTGACCGCTGCCTGCGCTTCTGGAACACTCTGACCGGACAGGCACTGCAGAGTACCGACACCGGCTCACAGGTCTGCAACCTGGCCTGGTCCAAACACGCCAACGAGCTGGTAAGAAACGCAACTACAACCTCAGTCACGTCGTGTGTTTTTTTCCCTCCCATGCTGGCTTTCACCATTGATGTCTATTAGGTCAGCACACACGGCTACTCCCAGAACCAGATCCTGGTGTGGAAATACCCATCACTCACCCAGGTAGCCAAGCTCACAGGACATTCGTACCGAGTGCTCTACTTGGTAAGTGTTTTATCGGATCTAATAATCTATTTGAAATAATGTAGAAATGCAATTCATTCGTATTTCGTACATACAGTGACTTTATATACAGACACAAGTCTCAGGGTGAAGCAACTGTCCTTATAATGAAGAAAAAAAGACTAAAAGAATACAATTCTTGAAAGTTTATTAACCCTATAAAGCCTACTATATCATATTTGAACAAATATGAACCATTATCAACATGATCAGAACTTTGCTAAGAAAAACCTGTTGTACACAATCTTCACGTGTTCTTGTGGCACACGTCTTTTTGCTGATTTTTTTTACGTAAGAATATACTTATATTATTAGTAATATTTAAAAACTAAGATATACTGGACTGAAGCAACTTAGGTTTAATGGATTACATACATTAATTTTTATGTTAAAATGTGAGTTTCAAATATGATACATCAGGATTTTGAGGAACATTTAGCAACTGCACCAAATTGCATATTTCTGCTCAGTTTGGAGCTATGAGTAAAATGAAGGTGCATTTTTTCTGAAGTTTTCTGTGCTCCATATTCTCACAATATCACTATATGGGCCACAAAAACCTGATGAATCAAATATGATACTCAACAAAAAACATGCATAATTTTAGTGTTGTTATTAGTTATTAATATTTGGAAAACCAAATCAAAGTCATGTGGTGTGACCAAGATGCAGAAAAAAATCTAACAAACAAGAAATGATGTCATGGAGTGGAGTGACTCTTGCAGACCCTCATGACTGTGTGTCAAGGTCAATAAGTATCTTAAAATATCAGATAATTTAATGTTTTTTTTTGTTGGCAAGGAAATATTAGTTCCTGTTGTAAAATGTCATGCGGTACGACTTCCCAAAAACATAATCTTCATGTATCCATAATACTCTCACCAGCCACTTTATTAGGTACATCTGTTCAGCTGCTCGTTAATACAAATATCTAATCAGCCAATCACATTGCAGCAACTCAATACATTTAGGCATGTAGAGATGGTCAGGATGATCAGAATGGAGAAGAAAGGTGATTTCGGTGACTTTGAACGTGACAGGGTTGTTGGTGCCAGACGAGTATTTCAGAAACTGCTGATCTACTGGGATTTTCACACACAAACATCTCTAGGGTTTACAGAGAATGGTCTGAGAAATATCCAGTGAGCGGCAGTTCTGTGGGTGTAGATGCCGTGTTGATGCCAGAGGTCAGAGGAGAATGGCCAGACTGGTTCAGCTGATAGAAAGACAACAGTAACTCAAATAACCACTCGTGACAACCGAGGTCTGCAGAAGAGCATCTCTGAACATGTTGAACCTTGAAGCAGAAGAGCTACAGCAGCAGAAGACACACCAGTGACTCTCCTGTGAGAGAAGAACAGCAAACTGAGGCTACAATTCACACGGACGATAAAAGATTGACTATAAAAGATTGGAAAAGCGTTGCCTGGTCTGATGAGTCTCGATTTCTGCTACAAACATTCAGATGGTTGGGTCAGAAATTGCCATAAACAACATGAAAGCAGAGATCCATCCCGCCTTGTATCATCGGTTCAGCTGGTGCTGCTGGTGTTGGTTTAATGGTGTGGAGGATATTTTCTTGGCACACTTCGGGTCCCTCAGTACCAATTGAGCATCATTTAAACACCACAGCCTTCCTGAGTTGCTGACCATCTCCATCTCTTTATGACCACAGTGTTTCCATCTTCTGATGGCCACTTCCAGCAGGATAACACACATGTCACAAAGCTCAAATAATCTCAAACTGGTTTATTGAACATGACAATGAGTCACCAAACTCTCCACAGTCACCAGATCTCAATCCAATAGAGCAGCTTTGGGATGTGGAGGACTGAGTGATGCTTTCATGTCAGTGTAGACCAAAGTCTCAGAGGAATGTTTCCAGCATCTTGTTGAATCTCTGCTATGAAGAATAAAGGCAGTTCTGAAGGCAAAAGTGGGTCCAACCCGGTACTAGCAAGGTCTACCTAATAAAGTGGCCAGTGAGTGTGTTTATAAAAAACTATTTATTTTATATTTTAGTCATTCAATTTAAACTTCCTGAAAATGTTAAAAAGGTATTTTAAAATAAGTATTCCTTATGAAATGAACAGAGTATCTTGTATTTTTTCTTAACGTTTCTTATTTTCTTACCTTTTATGTTTAATCGAATCCAATAACAGGGAACATTTTCCAAGTGTACACCAAGCTCACTTCGTCATGGCTGTCTCCGGATCCAGTTTTTAATTATGTGCAAATGACCGACGAAGACAAAAGAGTAATCAAATCTAAGATCTGTAATGTAATAATGTTATCCTGCGTTAATTCAGGGACACACACCAGAAGTGAATGTCCGTGTCTTGGTTGTGTACAGGCGGTGTCTCCGGACGGCGAGGCCATCGTAACCGGGGCAGGAGACGAGACACTGAGGTTCTGGAATGTCTTCAGCAAGACGCGCTGCACCAAGGTCAGGCTGAAGTGTTACGCTCGTCCTGCATCTCAACTGTTGTTACCTGGCCGTTTCACATTCTTTTCGTCTGTTTCCAGGAATCCAAATCAGTGTTGAACCTGTTCACCAGGATACGGTAATTCACAGAAGTCCATCCAATCACGTGAACGAATGAAAGCCTTGAACTCACTCTGTTCTGTGTCCTCGCATCATCTCCAGACCTTCCGACAGAGAGAGAGACCCAAGCACTTCCTCCACTCTTTTTTACTGAGCAGATTTCTGTTTTACCCCATACAAATCGAGTGAGCTTGTTGTTTATGTTAAGATTCAGTCAGTTCTTCTTATTATTGTACATTGTGGATGTCCAAACAGATGTGCTATTGTATAAGTAGAAGTATTAATAGAGAAATGAACCTATATGACCTATATTGTCATTATCATGACAATGGTGCATTGTGCATTGTGCATCATAGTCATGCGGTTATACAGAAATGGCTTATGAAAATTTACATATTTTATATGTGTGTATCAAAACAGATCATGAAATCTGTAAGAAATAAATGCACTTAACACTAATCCTGTGGCTTTTTATGACGAACAGACAAAAAGGTTATATTTACTGTACGTCTAGCAATAGTTGTATGTACTCTATTGTTTAAAAGTTTGGGGTATGTAAGATTTTTTTTTTTTTTGAAGAAGAAATAAGTACTTTTCTCCACAGAAATATTAAGCAGCACTACTATTATCAACATCGGTAATAATAAGAAATGTTTCTTGATCAGTAAATCATCATATTAGAATGATTTCTGAAGGATCATGTGACACTGAAGAATGTGAGTAATGATGCTGAAAATGCAGCTTTTCATCACAGGAATAAATTAGATTTTAAAATACATTAAAATAGAAAACAGTTCTTTTAGATTTTAATAATATTTCATGTTTTTTTACTGTATTTTGATCAAATAAATGTAGCCTTAGTGAGCATGAGACTTAAAAAAAAAAAATCTTACCAAACACAAACCTTTGAAATTTTGTAGTGTAAATATGTAGGGATTTATTCAAGATTTAAAATGTTTAAGTTTCAGTGAAAACCGATAAAGTTCACACAGATTTCCGCAGAGTTGGAACAATCATCATTAATAAAAATCCACAAATCCATAAAACGCAAAAAATTTCTGAACATCCTTAAAATGGAGCAAATTGCTTAAGATAAGACTTGCATAATCACAACATTTAGTGAGGTTTATCCAAAAAAAAAAATCAAATAGCAAAGAAAAAATAGAGATATAGTCTCTGAAAATAAGTTCTAAGTAAATGTAACTTGTTTTAAAAGAAACCAAGACAAAAATACACTTTTGTTTTTTTGCGCGCACGGTGAAATAAGTGCTGTTTTGATGTTTACAGATGATAAGACAGTATTACAAACACCAAAATCAAATTTAATTATGTCATTCAGATTGCTTTTTCAATCATAACATGTTGACAATTTAGCTTTATTGTATTCTAAAGAGTGCACTGTATCTTTTGACCCCACAACACTGAAGCAAAGATGTCTCGAGATCCAACCTGGGTCTTGCATGGAGAGTGTGTTTAGTAGCTCGCTGTGTACTCAGTCCCTTCTAGTCCCCGACTCAACAGAGCAAACTCTTTCACAATGTCCTTCATCCGTCGCTTACTCGCTTGTTCCCTGTGCGAATAGTTAAATAGAAGAAATTAAGATTATTTAAAAAATGATAAGGTGCAAAGTGTCTGCCTTGTGTTCTGGTGCTAATGCTAATGCTAATGTCGTGGCTCTACCTGAGGATCTGCTGGCAGAAGTGTTCTTTGTTCTCAGCGGTGAGGTGTGCGCTGGGGAAGCCAGGGGGCAGAAGAGCCTCTCTGAGCCACAGAGACAGAACACTGGGACAGTTTCGACTCACTGAGAACAAGACCTCCGCATAGTGCTCAGCCAGACTGCTCGGACACTCGCCCCCAATAGCCTGTGTTGGACAATGAGATTGGTCCTTACATGCTCTATACAGTATATGCAGTATTGTATAGCTCAACATTTCCATATGAGGTGCTTGGTCCCAAAGCACTTTCATCTGTTTTTTAAGGGTAACACTTTCCTAACACTGGAATAATTTATCAAATTAATCATTAAGATAATAAAAAAAAACATATTTGTTTCCGAAACACTTCAAAACAGGAACTGACTGCAGGGCAAATATTTTTAAATACAGTTTAAATAAACTGGTTGGTGAGTATGATATTGCTCGTATACAGTTCAGTAAACAGGTTAATATCGAGCAACACAGTGGTGGTGGTGTTTCATTCCTTAATTAATCAGCATTTATGAACAAATCAGCTGAGTGAATGATTCAGTGACTTGCTCATAAACACAAAATCGCATGTTCCCTTGCGTAGGTGCTTATTTTGAACAAGTAAATGCATCACGGCTGCTAAAGAAGTGTGTTCTATATAGTATGATTGTGTCTAGTATGAATGTATTCAGGACATACTACATTGTCACTGTCATGTGACCTACCAGCGTCAGTTACGTGGCTTCACTGCCGTCCACAAATCCTCTCCCGTGGCCTCATGGGATAGTAAAGTGTCCATTGTATGCGCACTTCAGAATATCAACTGAAGTAGTAGGTCACCCTGGTACTTTTTTGCGTACTCTTTTATGAGCACTGTGAATTCTGACACTTCTTTTGTCACATACTGGTTTTCTACTAAGTATGCGATTTCAGTCAGTGCTTTTAAACAAAACAGCTAAGTGGAAAGAGTCAATGAACAGTAAAGACAATCACTTGTTTCCATAATAAGTGAATCAGTGTGATTGAACAAATAGGTTAAATTAATGATTCAATGGCTCACTCATGAAGACATTCACTTAATTTGTACCTGAATTAATCGTGTTTTTATCACTGGCGTAACTTTGCTTTAAAAAGTGTGTGGGACAGGTGTGTCTGTGTGTGTGTTGGTTGCTAATACAATGCTAAATCATAAATCAGATGGTACGTACCAATGTACAATAACATTACGATGTCCAGCAATCGATTTAAATAGTACATTGGGTTTAATTTGTCGTTTGATGAGATCTAATATGTTGTTAGTGCCGAGAAATTTCACGTGAATAAATACATAGATCCGACTGTTCTACGTACGTACTTTAATGGTCCAGTGGCAGAACTTTCACCATGCGGGTCAGATGTTCGTGGCAAAAAGTGGTGGGACCGTCCGTCCCACCCGCAAATTACGCCTATGGTTTTTATACAACTAGCTAGAGTGAATGATTCAATGACTCATAAGGAGAGCCTTGTTTCCATACTAAGTGAATCAGTGCGTACTTGTACCAGACGAATGAATGAATCATTGACTCAGTCATAAAGGTCACCTGTCAGCTACTAGTGAAATTATGAGAAATCCCAATCACTAATGCGCAGAGAGCCTGAAACCGCTGATTTCAATATGACTGAATTGCATGCAGAAATGTCTGACCTCTAGTAGGGTCTGAAGGAGCAGCTTGCCGTCATCCTGTAGCAGCTCCCTCACCGCGGGAACATCCTCACAATGAGAGATCAGCTCCGTCTGTGTCGAGAGAGCTCAGTCTGGTTACTATATACTCTACTCAAGCGTCTGTGGTGCAGGGTCACTAATATTACAACTACTAATGGTACAGAAAAGGTTTATTCCAGTACAAGCACTAGCATTTGGGCTGTATGTTCAACTACAGCTCTCTGCAAAGATGAACATGTTGAACAGTACTTACAAATAGCAGACAGGTTGCTTTCAGTGTTGGAGTTTCAGGGAATTTGAACGATAAGATTCCTACATACACACGGACAGTTAATGGATGAATGAGTAAATGTTGAGCATTGCTAAATGAGCTTGCTGAAGTGACACTCACCACAGTAGAATACAGCTTTAATATCAAGATGGTCTGAAAGATAAAGCTCAGACTTTCTTCTCAAAACCTGCAAAGAGATCAGAGAAAATCTTATTCTAAAAAAAACTATCATAAACAAGAAACATTTTAAGAAACGGTTCTTTTGAACAATGAAAATGTATGTATGTACAATATTAAATCTGTGTAAATGTGTAGACTAAAGTCTGAAGACTAAGGCAGAAATAAACGAGCACAGACCTGAGCATGAAGCTGCATAAATGACTCCACCACATCTGGATGATCTCTGGAGCCTACAACATTTCTATATAGTTAGAATGACTACAAGTCAAACGTTAATATCATAACAATAATTGTAAAATTGTGCAACATCTCCATATTGAATGATTTTTTTTTTTTCACTAAAAGATGTGAAAGAGAGCTCAATTAATCCTTTGCGCCCGGTCTGGGGAAGCACTTCTGATGCTTGCGCACACAAAACTGTCCACACAGCGAGTGAGTAACGAATTGAGTTCCCTTTCGCGTCTTCTTGCGATTGAATATTTAAATTGGCAAGACTTAAACTTTCGTGGCGATGCAGCGCTGGCCCGTCAACTGTCCCGGGCGTCGTTCACGTTTGTTTACGTTCATGTTCTCACAACATTGCATTGTTAGAATTCATAAAAATATTACCAGCCAACTGGTGATTGACAATTTCATAAACTCACCAATGCCGATTTTAACTCACAATTGGCGCTTGCCGAGTGTTTATTTCAAGCCCTGTCTTTATATTATGATTGTGTGTAGAGTCAATTGCATCACTTCACTGCCATTCCCAAATCCTCTCCTGTGGCCTCATGGGATAGTAAAGTGTCCATTGGAGGCACACATCCGGGTTCTTTTTGACTACTCTTTTACGAGCACTGTGAATTTGGACATACTACTCTTGTCACATACTGTTTTTGGCCACCTATATAGTAGGGAAGTATGCGATTTCTAATGCAGCCATGTGTTCATTTGTGAAGATTATCACAATGAACACAATACAAATAATTTGTTGGTCACAGAGCTTATTTTCTGCAATAATTCAAAAGCCAATGGAAAAATCCTTCTGGGTTTTGGTCAGGGAAACCAGGGTGATGCTAACTTCCGGATTGGTCTACAAAAATGTGTCATCACTTCAGCAAGCTATCGCCTTATCACTTTAAATACAGACCTCGATAGAACTCATTGTTGATATGTTGATACTGACTATAATCTCTTACCTAGCTGAAAAATGGACATGGTGATGTTGGTAATCAGCTCTAAAAGGGCAGTGATTGGAGTAAAATGATCCTTCTCACAGCCATAAACGTGAACTAACTAGAGGGAAATATGTAAGGCATAAACACATTATGACACTCAACTTATGAAGCAAACACAGAAATGTTTTGTTTTATGTAAAGGGTTAGACCGCGTGTCTTTACTTGTCGTGTGAGGTCTAAAGCCGAGGCTTGTGGGTAAGCGCTGAACATCTGACCAATGAGCTCACAGAGCTGAGTCACCAGCGGCGCAAAGTCATGGATAAGAGTCTTCAGTGATTTCTCAAAGACAGCACACACCGCCTGAGTTGAGGTGAGAGAAAAGTGAATCTTTCAAATACACACACTCAAACACACACACACACACACACGTTCACCTACACTGACCTCTACCACCTCCGGTTCATTCAGCCACTTGTTGAGAACAGTCTGGATTAAAGGGAAGGCCTGCTGCAGGACAACCACCACCTGAGAAATGACCAGAACAGCTGTCAAACCACACGTACTGTTAAGTGTTCATTTCACAGGTCTGTGCTGATTCAAACATGCTTGCTAATAAACAAAACTGATTGGAGGTTGAGCTGTGGTATGTTGCCGTACCGGGTTGTTGTTGCATGGCTGTGTTTGGACAGGCCTCATCACTTCCAATCGTTCACTTTGCTTGTTTAGATCAAATGTAGAGAAGAGATTAGACAGCAGGCCAAGGATGTGGATAGTAGGAAGTTTATTAGCAGAGCTGGCCTGCATCAAAGGGTAAAAGAGTAAAAATACTGAGAAAACATGTCAAAATATCTTAATTTGTGTTCCACCACAGGTTTGGAATGACATGAGGGTTTAAACCCAGACAGAAACATAGTGTTGGCCCAGAACCGGGCCAAATCTGGTACATGTGGATTCCACCCGTGCGTACCAGATGTGGCCGGATCTCTGCTGGCCGGCATTATGTTGCTGTCTGGAAAGTTAACTATAAAACTTTTTTTGGAACTGTATTTATTGTGTACTATACAAATACATTTTCTCTTCAGGTTTCGGATTACTCTAATAGTTTGTGAATCAAGCATACACTGACATTGTTGCACCTCACCAGCTCATTGGCCAGTTTCTCCAGCTGTTGGATGTGGGGAGTGACCAGAGAGAGCAGCTTCCCCAGAATCTCTTCACTGGGCAGGGCTGAGAGCAGGAAACCCAGTGCCTGCATTATCCACATGCACTGCGGGCTCTGAACAGAAGACTCGCTGTCAATCCTACTGGGATATAACTATTAAGCATGGTATAGAGTTAAAGCTTGGTGATATTTTAGATATTCAATCTGAACAACCAAAGAAAAAAACTATTGAGTCTAAGTGGTCATAAAAAAACATGAAACACATAAAACATTCTGCACTTTTTAAATTTTCAAAAAACATAATTTACTATGATCTATAAGCTTTTTTCCTCATAGGGACCAACAAATTTATGTTCCAAATGTTTACGTATTTGCTTTAACAAATGATAGCGAAATAGAGAAACTTACACATAAATCTAAAATCTAAATTATATCTAAATTACTTAAAGGTCCCTATCTTGCACCCAGCCGACGCATGTATCATTCCTATTTTGCACCGACACACAGCGGACTTTTCCCTCCACAGACGCACGTCGGTAAATTAGGGAATTAACTTGAGCTCGGGGGGGGGGCGTTTCGGTGGAAAGAGGAGGCGTGTTCCGGCGCAAACGTTCCCTGGTGCTATTTTGCAGTTTGAGAAAACAATTTCTAATTTTTAAATTGTTTTCTGAAACTGGTAAATATTCAGCGTTATTCAGATGCTATTTTAAGGGCGCATGTTTGGCCATAATTTAGCGTGTGCACAACGCGCATACACTTTGCTTCTCTCATCTACACAGACGCAGCAGTTCATATTTTTGCAAACCATACTTAATACAAGGAAAAATATTACCACACGAGGGAGATCATTGCGGTGTCCATGAAGATGTGAAAAAATAGGCATAAATCTAGCTTACACTTTAACCCAAATTATTCAGGCTAATTGTAGTAATGACGGATCAAACCTGTTTGATCAATAGTGACAAGACACATAGGTATATAAGGACATCTGACAAGTGGCTTGTCCGTCAAGAACCAGGAAACTAAATTCTGAAGACTGTGAAATCACCTTTACCATCTTTGTTGTGTGCACCTGGCAAATCTGCCATCATAATAGCAATCCGCCATGGAACAAGCGCGCCTGCTCTTAAAGGGAGTGTGAGATGACGCTCTGATTGGTTTATTGCGCGTTACGCCCAAACCACACATATGAGTAATGAAGCTACTTCAAACCAACCCATTTTAGATTTGCGAGATTTCCGAGATCCGCCCCCAAAGTTACAAGCGTTTCGCATTTGATACTTGCGTTTCAGATCGTTAAAATAGGGCCCAAAATCCCAAAAGGTAGTTACTACTTCAGGGAAGGTAGTGGGAAAAGTTACACTCTTACTGTCCCATTCAAAAATCACCATGGCGTGAATAGCCAATGTGTGACTCTTTTTCTAAAAGCTTAGGAGGTAATCATGTAATTAGTGTAAGTTACAGTTACAGTGTTACCAAAATAAATCAAACACACATGGCATGGACTTACTTTATGGATCTCTTTGTCAAGCACGGCCTGAAACCGAAAAGACCACAGTGAGTTTAGTACATAACTAACTGACACTGGTTTGGTTCAACATCAGCGGTACTTCTAGGCGAAAGGATTTTTAAAACCTGTGAGACGGCCATGATGTCACTGGCGTGAAGGTGGAGGTCATGCCGACACTCTCTGCAGATTCTCTTCAGAGCTGAGACGCAAGACACAGACAGATCCGGGTTGGACAGGCCATGCAAGACCACCGGCAGGACACTCGCCAACATGAGCGAATGATCGGCCAGCCACTCAGCCAAAGAGCCTACAAGAAATCATGACAGCAGAAGTCAATTACTTTCAACTTCACCATTTGTGCAGAACATGAAATCAACATTCACAAATTTCCGTTAATGTGTTATGAAATAAACATACTAATAATGAAAAATCTCTAAATTAACATGAACCAAAATCAATTGCTCGCTGTACCAACTAAACTACTAAAACACAAAATCATGCAGGTATTTTTCTCAGCATTTGCTTTTATTTTGAAGGTTATATTTGTGGAACACATTTGCAATGTGTGTTTACAAATTAATTAGTGTACCTATGGTGAACATGATGGTCTCAGCCAGCTGAATATTGTTGGCTGTGATCAGAGGGATCAGACCGATCAGTCCTGGGATGACGTCTGAGTAACTGACATCTACTGTCTCAGCAATGGACTGAAAACCAAACAGCAGAGCCTCTATATCCTCCACAGGGGCAGAGGGAGATAACAGAGATATTGTTCATTGTAATACATGACATTTATATTATATACACACCATATTTATGTAACATCAGGACTGACTTGCCATGAGGAGGGGTGTGTTGTGTCCGTCAGCAGTGTGCCTAGTTTATCATATAGGTTTCTGAGGAGCTCTGGGCCCAGCAGCTCATACACATACATCAGAGTATCCGAGATGTCAACCCTGAGATCCGATTAAACATGCTTATTAGTGCTTTTAAGTGCGCACATGATGGTTTTAATCAGACTGCTTTGAAATATCAATTTTCTTTGCCAGGGGATCAGTAAATACACTCCTGTTTTTAAATATTAAACCTTTTCCTATGTAACAAAAAAATTCAATAAATAAAAAAAATTCTGGCTACAATACATTTCAAATATACTCTCACCAGCCACTTTATTAGGTACACCTATTCAACTGCATGTTAAAGCAAATATCTAATCATCAGCCAATCACATTGAAGCAACTCAAAGTGTTTAGGCATGTAGAGATGATTGAGACGATCTGCTGAAGTTCAAACTGAGCATCAGAATGGAGAAGAAAGGTGATTTCGGTGACTTTGAACGTGACAGGGTTGTTGGTGCCAGACGAGTATTTCAGAAACTGCTGATCTACTGGGATTTTCACACACAAACATCTCTAGGGTTTACAGAGAATGGTCTGAGAAATATCCAGTGAGCGGCAGTTCTGTGGGTGTAGATGCCGTGTTGATGCCAGAGGTCAGAGGAGAATGGCTAGACTGGTTCAGCTGATAGAAAGACAACAGTAACTCAAATAACCAATCGTGACAACCGAGGTCTGCAGAAGAGCATCTCTGAACATGTTGAACCTTGAAGCAGAAGAGCTACAGCAGCAGAAGACACACCAGTGACTCTCCTGTGAGAGAAGAACGGCAAACTGAGGCTACAATTCACACGGACAATAATAGATCAACAATAAAAGATTGGAAAAACGTTGCCTGGTCTGATGAGTCTCGATTTCTGCTACAAACATTCAGATGGTTGGGTCAGAAATTGCCATAAACAACATGAAACCTTGGATCCATCCCGCCTCGTATCATCGGTTCAGCTGGTGCTGCTGGTGTTGGTTTAATGGTGTGGAGGATATTTTCTTGGCACACTTCGTACACACTCAGTACCAATTGAGCATCGTTAAACACCACAGCCTTCCTGAGTATTGTTGCTGACCATCTCCATCTCTTTATGACCACAGTGTTTCCATCTTCTGATGACCACTTCCAGCAGGAAAACACACATGTCACAAAGCTCAAATAAGTCAGATATTTGGCGTGCTGTCCTAGGAGAGGGCTCCAGCTCGGTATTCGGCCCGAACCCAGAGTACTCCCCCCGTATTCCTGGCTGTGTAAGGAACAAGCCAAGAGTGAAGAGTCGGGGTGGTGGAAGAATGCTGAAAACTGTCAAGGAATGTAGGTGAGTCGACTGAGTGCATAATATACTGTATGCTTCCTCTCATGCTGATGGGACAGACATGATTGATTGTTGATGACAAGTTAATTGGATTGATTATTTGAACATGCTCCTTCCGAACTTTGTTTAATGAAAGTTTAATTTAGTCTAATGTTTAATTGAACATGACAATGAGTCACTTAACTCTCCACAGTCACCAGATCTCAATCCAATAGAGCAGCTTTGGGATGTGGAGGGAACGGGAGATTCTCATTATGGATGTGCAGCCGACAAACCTGCAGCAACTGAGTGATGATTTCATGTCAATATGGACCAAAATCAAAGAGGAATGTTTCCAGCATTTTGTTAAATCTCTGCTATGAAGAATAAAGGAAGTTCTGGAGGGCAGTTCTCCAACCTGGTACTAGCAAGGTCTACCTAATAAAGTGGCCAGTGAGTATATGCTAAATATATATATATATATATATATATATATATATATATATATATATATATATATATATATATATATATATATATATATATATATTTATTATACAGTTTCTTAAAAATCCAGTTTGACCTGTAGGTCCTGAACTGCTCTTTGTCGTCTGCGGACCACGTGGCGTAGTCCTCATCTCTGGGAAAACAGGCCTTCTGCAGCAGGACGTCCACCAGCTGGAAGTACACAGGTCTGTAGATCTGTAGATAGAGTGTCTGCCTCTCAGCATCCAATGACGTCACCTCATCCTGAAACAAGCAGCCGATATACGACTCAAAACCTCATATCTGCTCAAGTCAATGCAATACCAGTTGAACTTGGCACCACACTTGAGTGATTGTTCTGGCTGGACCTGCTGTACCTGTAGGGTGTACCAGAACGTGAGTGTGAGTGAGCTGGAGGTCTCATCCACAGGGTAACGTCCAGGTGTACCAGTGCAGGACATAATCATGCTCACTAGAGCCTGAAAGCCCTGCCAGTGGTCCACCTGCTCCAGAAGAGTCCTGAGGAACGAGAGGGACAGAAAGAGGGTTAGGACCGACAAGGGCAGTGGAATGATGAATAGGCCCTGCCCATCTGAGGTCATATGAGACTGTTATTAATGGGAGATTAATGATGCATATAAGTCATTACGTCCAACCTGCAATGCGTTTCTCCCAGAGCTACAGCGATGCGACAGATTCCATGAGACATCTCCATGTCTCCATCCCGCACCGCCTTCTTTAGCTGCTCCTGGAGACCCAGAACCTGAGGAACAACCTTCAGCAGACTGTCTGCAAACCTCCACATCAACAAACACAGAGTAATAATACATGTTTATGCTTAACCTTCTGTGCACCAGGGGTTTGAAGTGACATACAGAAATAAGACAGTTAGTTTCAAGTGATGGTTTGTTTCCTATTATACAATCACACTTTTTTTTTGTCAAATTATCAGCCAATATTGAATATTAATTGTTTTGTTTTAGTATAAAATTAGTTCATTTTTTAAAGAAAAGTACACCAACTGAATACTCAACTAATCATTTAAATCCATTGGTTTTAAGATACTCAACTCTGCTGGGATGTTATTTGAATTTTTTTCTTTTTCTAAAGGAACATGCATCTCATGAATATTTCATACTAAATCTTAATTCATTTAGCTGTTTTTTAATTGAATTTGCTTTATTTTGTAAAAGTAAGTAGTATAGAAATGTACATTTCTAACATTAAGATGCATTACATTCAGTCTTCAACAAAGTATTATATATATCGTAATCAAAATACAATAACTAAAATAACATATTTTTAGAAAAGGGGTAGGTTACACTTTATTTTAATTTGTCTTTGTTACACTATAAATATATATGTAAGTACTGAGTAATATTAAGTAACTTAATGTACTAACTATAGGGTTAGGATTAGGGTTTGGTTTGGTTAAGGTTAGTTACTGTCAGTGGTAGACCAATCCCAACAGATTGGGCCGTCTGACCAATCAGAGCAGAGTAAGCTCTCGGTAAGGAGGGAATCTTAGAACGAACTGCTTTCAGGTGATGTTCAATGTATATTATGAGAAAATGAAAGTGTTTTTTTGACCTTGGATGCATGTAAATCTATTGTAGGAACAAAACTAAACAAAATGATGAACCTTTAAGTTGGCCGAAGTGACTGCGGTAACATCCACTGAGTGGCAAAAAGACTGAGCGGCTCATTGGTGCAGCATTGCAAGCAGGCTCTTTTGCCACTCAGTCCGATTGAGGGGGTGTGTTCTGGCGGGAAAATGACGTCAATGCATACCCTCTATACAGGGAAGCTATGCTAAGAACTATTAATGCATGACAGGAAATAGTGCTTGTTTTGACAGTATATTGTTTGTTATGGCGTATCTAACCTCTGACAATCAGGCTGTGAGATGATGCTGACGATGGTTTCCACAGCTATGTCAAAGAGCTCAGACTCCTTAAGGACGGCAAAGCAGCTCTGCAGCAGCCCCTCGCTGTCTTTCAAAGTGATGTCCAGCGTGAGCCAGGAGGACACACACCTCATCACCCGCTCTCTGACCCCACAGGGAGCGTCTGCCCGTTGTAGCAACTGCTGGAGAAGCGAGCAGACGGAGGTCCACTCCACAGCCAGAGCACTTCTGAGCTGTGAACGCCGAGAGGCTGCGATCCTGCAGCTCTGAAGCTCCTCGGGCAGAACGCAGAGGATTTCTAGAAGCGCGAGGCATCGGGCCTGACCGTCAGCCTCGGTCACACCCTCCCCTGTCTGGAAGGCACACAGAAGATCTGGCACTGCGGTCGGCCACGTTTCGGGTACGACGTGAAGGACCAAAGAGGCCAGAGCAACACAGAGTCTCGTCAGCACCATCTTAGGACCTGACGCGAACTGGCCGACCTGGGCGATGAGCTGCGAACGGAGAGAGTCTAGTTGACCTGTTGGGAGGTCAGACCAGTGGCGGGAAATTTTAGCATGTAATGTGCTTGCCCCGAAGAACTGGATCTCTGGAACCTAATGTGAAAAGGAATTAAAAATAACTGTAAATCTAATGCATGGAAAATTAAATGCGCCGTAGTCGCCCATACTGCTTACTTTGTCTGGCCGGAGCAAAGCCCAGCAGAAGTGCCATGCTTGTGGAGATGCCTGGGCTTGTGTGAGCCACTTCTGGGCCACATTCTTCTTTCCCATATCAGGATCATAGTAGAGCTGCTGAAGAGCCTAAAGAACATCAGGAAAGATTGCTTCTATTATTTTTACATTATTTATTAATGTAATTAATAAATAATTACATTAACATTATTTAAAAATGTAATTTATTCCTGTGATGGTAAAGCTGAATTTTCAGCATCATTACTCTTCAGTGTCACATGATCCCTCAGAAATCATTCTAATATAATGAATTTAGGGCTTTAAGAAACATTTCTTAATATCAATGCTGAAAACAGTTTTTGCAGCTTAATATTTTTGTGTGTTTTGTGTATATTCCATAAAAAAATATTAGGCAGCACAACTGTTTTCAACATAATAAATCATCATATTAAAAATCATCATATTAGAATGATTTCTGAAGGATCATGTGACACTGAAAACTAGAAAGCAATGATGCTGAAAATTCAGCAAATTAATTTTTTGGCCGAAATATGCCGCCGCACCTCTCCGTGTTCAGAGATCAGGTTTGACTCTTGATGCACAACTTCGAAGCGACTGCTAAGTGTTCTGTTGTGTTCCAAGTTCTCTGGACTTGTTTCTGTTTCCAATGGCCCTACTGTGTTACTTACAAAAGTGTGGTTATTTTATTAATTAGTTACATTTGTATAGCACTTTTCTGTGTACTCAAAGCGCTTCACATACGGAAGAGGGGAATCTCCTCAACCACCACCAATGTGCAGCATCACCTGGATGATGCGACGGCAGCCATATTGCGCCAGAACGCCCACCACAGACCAGCTTACTGGTGGAGAGGAGACAGAACGATAAAGCCAATCAGTATATATATATGGGGATGATTAGGAGGCCGTGATGGACAGAGGCCAAGGGGCAAATTTGGGATTTTTAATTACCACAGATCTTGGTTTAACGTCTCAACCCGAAGGACGGATGAGACTTATTGGCTTGTATTTTTTATTTATTTATTCAGATTCAGTAAAATTATTGGATTTATTTAAAAAGTCTATAATTATAATACATACAAAAAACTAATTTAAAATAAGAAATGTAGAATTTTTTTTTATCGATTTCAGTTTTCGGACAAGTCCAGAATCAGTCCAAAATTTTCATTTCGGTGCATCCCTAGTAATATTACCATATTCTTTCCCAAAAAATGTGTATTGAGTGCATAGATAAGATGCAACAGAAATCACAGGACACAATAGAGAAGCATAATATAAACCAGCCACCAAATCCCCCACATGCTGACAGTTATTATTAGACTTGAACAGCTTACTGAGGATATCAAGTTACTTTCCACTTCCAGAAGCTCCTATATTGTCCCGAACTGCACAAGAACAAACACCTACAAGTGTGTATGGCTTTGCTCGACTGTTCGTGGAATTATGGGAATATGAAGGAATATAATTTTCCACAGTGAAAGCATTCTCCAAACCAAAAGATACTGCTCTTTTTACAACTCAGATTTTGAGACTTTAGACTTTGGCCATTTTACATCTTGTGATTTTAAAGAAAATCTGCTTAGTAAAATGTATGGTTATCACACATATATTTAAACTCAGTGATAGAACTAATTATATCGTTGTTGAACACTGTTGATATTTGAAATAAACCCAAACAAACACACCCCTTTATTGCTCCGCCCCCAAAATGCACAAAAATCATAGCAGAAGCGAAGCAAAATAACGCTTTGCGAAAAATAAAGCGAAGATGATGAACGAACAACAAGGAAACATGAAGATGAATCATGAGTGGACACGCCCCCTACTGCTGATTGGCTACAAGCGTGTTGTGGTGCTTGGTCTTTCAAAATATTGGATTTTCAAAAATCACTTAACCCTCATCCTTCCCTATAGGGTCATTTTGACCCGAAACTAAAAAAAATGTATTGAGTGTTCATCAGACGGGTCCAATACCCTATATGACTATTGTCACACTTGAACCACAACACGTTATTTATTTATTTTATTTTTTCAATTATTTTTAAGAATACATGGAACGTTTCCATACACAAAAGGTTATTTAGTGGAAAAAAAAGGGTTTGCAAGTTAAGGTTCATTATTGGCATTAAAGGTTCCATAAAGAACCTTTAACATCCATGGATCACACACGCACACACACACACACACACACACACACACACACACACACAGTAAGTATAATTTTAGGGCTTCAGGTCATTTTGACCGGCGAGGGAATGATGTGTTACAAAGTGTGAGCACCTTTAAGTGCCTCTTCAGAAAAGCACAAAATAACTGTTATTCACAAGCTTCATGAAATTTCAAGCAGTGACAGAAGTGTGTGATATTCCACCAAAACCTTTAAACACAATTTTCAATAGTATAGTAACTATAGTATAGTATACAGTAGTGTTTAGTAATGGATAGTTTGCTACTGGCTTCTGATTGGTCAATACAGTGTTCATCTTTCAATATATTCCACAATATAGATCGTCCGAATTCTACATGAGATTGTAGTTTTTTGTATGTTAGGTTTTTTTTTTTGGTCTGATTTTACATTTTTTGCATCAAATGAATGCTGACATGTTTACTGGCCCAAGGCCTGGACAACTTGTCACTCATGAGATCACAGCAATAGCAAACCAAAACCATCCAATCAATTCCCAGTGGACAAAATCAAGTCCCGCCCTACATTTTTTCATTCGAGAAGCTGTTTCACTCGTGCAGCCGTTTCATACATCAGGGAAGCAAATACTATTGCAACTTGTTTCATGCTGACTTTAAAACAACCACTTGATGAGAATTATAGGCTACTGGGCTTTGACTCCTCTTTTCAGAACACCAATGCTGGAATCCTAGCATTGCTTTTGTTTGGGCAAAAGCACATTGCAGAACAAAACAAAACAATAAAAAAAGTCAATATAAACTAGTATGAGTGTAGATTATTTCTAGTAAGAGAATATGAGTATTTTGCATGTTTTATATTTGGGGTCTATGATACTTCAAACATAAGTAGTGCATAAGGACTTTTTGTGTATCATGTGTTGACATTTTTATAACCAGTTCTAAGCTTCAGCGTGTTACTTTAATGTTAAGTATGTTTAAAGAGCTATTTGGTCATTCAGACACACACAAATAGAACACGAGGCTTAAAGGGATAGTTCACTTTAAAATTAAAATTCTGTCATCATTTACTCACCCTCAAGTTGTTTCAAACCTGTATTAATTTATTTCGTCTGCTGAACACAAAGGAAGATATTTTGAAGAATGTCAGTAACCAAACAGTAGTCTGTACCCATTGACTTCCATAGTAGGAAAAAAAATACTATGGA